>NC_142928.1:5548066-5633066 GCF_046866305.1 Octopus bimaculoides | reverse complement strand
ATATATATATATATACACACACACACACACACACATATATATATACACACACACACACACACACACACACACACACACACACACACACACACACACACACACACACACACACACACACACACACACACACACACACACACATATATATAGACGAGGAATAGTAGAAGTGCCATTGAGAAAGCTAGCGAACGTGTACGGCAGCAAAGACAAAAAACAGAGAAGATGGTACACAGTTATAAATACAAACAAACAAGAATATAACAACAGGCGTCTTTCGACTGAGAATGAATTAACAATTTATATAATAATAATTTATAAACGAAGAAGATGGAACGAACAGGTTTTAATTACAAATCACAACAATTGTTTCTTTGCGTTGGTAACAGCTGTCAGTTGCTGAATTTTCCATATCATACTATTACATGAATTAATTTATAAATAATTATGTAAATAAATATGATCCAGCAGCAGTGTACCGGCGCATCATCAGGTGAGTTGCTTTGATAGCACTCCTAGATCACGTTCAGTTTCCCATGTATATATATAAAAAGATACATACATACATATTGCAATGCCCAAGCGATGTATTAAAGTGTGTGTGTGCATGCACGCACGCGTGTGTATGGTGTTTCGTGTGTATGTGTACGTAAAGCACTATATATTTTTAAAAATTCAACTAGGAATTCATCGTATTTCTAGGAACATTAACAGCATTTCCTAATTTCCTTTGCAAGAAGATGAGAAAAGCAATTCCACAACTTTCCTTTCTAATCTTTTCTCCCCAACACCAACACCACCTCGCACCCAACCCCGTAACCCACCCATTCTCTTTTCTCTTTTTCCATATTTATTCACCAAATTTTATTTTTATTCCCTATAAGCAAGTTTAAATATTATTCATGACTCCTTTTTCCCCTCCTTCATTTCTCGCTTTCATTTATCTGTTTATTATTTATTTATTTTATTTTGTGAATTAAAACCCTTCAGCAGCCATCGATCCGGTTATCTTCCCTTTGTCGACATTCTCTTGTTTCCAAACAAACCTCCTTCCTTTTACCTCCCTTTAATGAACTCAAAACAAAACCATCAGCTCAGATGCGATAATGGCCGCCTACTTAGAAGACTCGGGGAGGGCTACGCATTCGAGCACCCATTCCCCTTTTATCTTCCTCTACAAGACACATCTTCTCTTTTTTGCCTTCCTTCCTCCCTTCCCCCTTCCTCTATTCTTTTATTTGTTTGTTGGTTTGTTTTTATTTATCTCCCTCCTATACTTCGTATTACCTTGTGTTGTTATTTAGATGATTTATGATGATGTTGTTGTTCTTTTTCTTTTCTTCATATATTTCGCATATATACGTGCGTTCGTTCGAACAAAAGAACGTACGTACCTACGTGCGTTCGTTCTTTCGCATATATACGTGCGTACGTTCGAACAAACGAACGTACGTACCTACTTGCGTTCGTTCTTTCGCATATATACGTGCGTACGTTCGAACAAAGGAACGTACGTACATACGTGCGTTCGTTCTTTCGCATATATACGTGCGTACGTTCGAACAAACGAACGTACGTACATACGTGCGTTCGTTCTTTCGCATATATACGTGCGTACGTTCGAACAAACGAACGTACGTACCTACGTGCGTTCGTTCGTTCTTTCGAATATATACGTGCGTACGTTCGAACAAACGAACGTACGTACTTCCGTGCGTTCGTTCTTTCGCATATATACGTGCGTTCGTTCGAACAAACGAGTGTAGGCACCTATGTGCGTTCATTCTTTCACATATATACGTGCGTACGTTCGAACAGATGAACGTACGTAGAAGCAGGTCGAGAAAGAAGCGGCGGCCTAGAAGGAAGCCGACAAGCGATCGGAAGCGATTAGGAGCAAAGAGAATGCGAAGGAGGGTCAGGCGGCGAAGACCCGCCGGCGAACTGCCGGTGCGATCAAAAGGCCGTCGTCTCGGAGGCGATAACGACCGCGAGCGTGTGTGTCCGTGCGTTACGCACGCTAGGAGACGCTAGGACAGGCGGCCGTGGCGCTCGACGGACGGGAAGGAGGCCGAGCGAGTCGTCTCTGCGGCTAGAAGGAAGCCCGCGAGCGATCGGGAGCGATTAGGAGCAAAGAGAAAGCGGAGGACGGTCAGACGGCGCAGTTCCGCTAGCGAACCCCCAGTGCGATCTAAAGGCCGAAGTCTCGGCCGCGATACGAGCCCCGATCCGAGCCGCAGTCCGTTCCACGACAGGGTCGGACCCGGCGGAACAGTCACGGTCTAGGTGGCCCTCACACCACAAGGAGGTCCGAACTACTATGTAGGAATAGCAGCCGTCGATCGGATGGTCGTTTCATCCGACTTGCACCCCGACCGCGACCGACGGAAAGGCAGACGGTCGGCCGGCGGTCGCCCCGCCGGTCGCCAGGCCGGTCACTGCCGCGTACCCGCAGAGTCGATCGGAAGCGGCCGAATTCAGAGCGACGACTAGGCGGCAGAGAGACGATCGGGCGGTGGAGCTCCGCCGGCGAAGCGTAGGTAAGATCGAAAGCACTGTCGGCTCGGCGGCGACTAGGAGCGATTGTGAACCGGATGATCGTTTCGTCCGACTCGCACCCCGACGGCGGCCGACATAAAGGTAGACGGTCGGCCGGCGGTCGCCCCGCCGGTCACCGCCGCGTACCCGCAAAGTCGATCGGAAGCGGCCAAATTCAGAGCGACGACTAGGCGGCAGAGAGACTATCGGGCGGCAGAGAGACTATCGGGCGGCGGAGTTCCGCCGGCGAAGCGCAGGTGCGATCGAAAGCGCTGTCGGCTCGGCGGCGACACCGACCTCGAGTGTGTGTGTATGTGTGTTACGCACGCTAGGCCACGCGGCCTAGGCGGTGGATGGACTCCGGTGCGATCTAAAGGCCGAAGTGTCGGCCACGATACGAGCCCCGATACGAGCCGCGGTTGGTACGGCGACGAGGTTCGACCCGCAAACTCGCTGGTCGGACCCGGCGGAACAGTCGGTTCAGACTACTATGTAGGAGTAGCAGTAGCCCATCGGATGGTCGTTTCGTCCGACTTGCACCCCGACCGCGGCCGACAGAAAGGCAGACGGTCGGCCGGCGGTCGCCCAGACGATCACTGCCGCGTACCCGTAGAGTCGATCGGAAGCGGCCGAATTAAGAGCGACGAGTAGGCGGCGGAAAGACTGTCGGCCGGCGTAGTTCCGCCGGCGAAGCGCAGGTGCGATCGAAAGCGCTGTCGGCCGGGCGGCGATGCCGACCGTGAGTGTGTGTGTCTCTGTGTGTGTTCCACGGCGGCCTAGGCGGCCTAGGCGGTAGACGGACGAGAAAGAAGCAGGCCGAGCGAGTCGTGGCGGCAGCGAGAAGGAAGCCACCGAGCGATTGGGAGCGAGCAAAGAGAATGCGGACGCCTCGGCGGCGGATTGCCGCCGCCGAACCGCCGGCGCGATGCAAAAGCCGACGTGTCGGCTGCGATACGAGCCACGCGGCCGGTACCGTACCCGTGACGGGGTCCGACTCGCAAGTTTGCGGGTCGGACCCGGCGGAACAGTCGCGGTCTAGATGGCCCTCACACCCCAAGGGGGTTCAGACTACTATGTAGGAGTAGCAGTGGCCGATCGGATGGTCGTTTCGTCCGACGCGCACCCCGATCGCGGCCGACAGAAAGGCAGGCGGTCGGCCGGCGGTCGCCCAGCCGATCACCGCCGCGTACCCGCAGTGTCGATCGGAAGCGGCCGAATTCAGAGCGACGACTAGGCGTCGGAAAGACTGTCGGCCGGCGTAGTTCCGCCGGCGAAGCGCAGGTGCGATCGAAAGCGCTGTCGGCTGGGCGGCGATGTCGACCACGAGTGTGTTTGTGTGTGTATGTGTGTTACGCACGCTAGGCCACGCGGCCTAGGCGGTGGACGAACGAGAAGCAGTCCGAGCGAGTCGTGGCAGCGAGAAGGAGGCCAGCGAGCGACTAGGAGCGATTGGGATCCGATCAAAGCGGCGGAAGACGCATCACCGGCGGAGCTCCGCCGGCGAACCGCACCTGCTATCGAAAGGCCGTCATCTCGGCGGCGATACCGACCGCGAGTGTGTGTGTCCGTGTGTGAGACGCTGGGACAGGCGGCCGACGCACTCAACGGACGAGAAGCAAGTCGAGCGAGTCACGGCAGCGACAAACGAAGCCGGCGACTGATTGGGAGCGAGCAAAGAGAAAGCGGACGCATCGGCGGCGGAGTCCCGCCGGCGAACCGACGTTGTGATCTAAAGGCAGAAGTGTCGGCCGCGATACGAGCCCCGATACGAGTCGCGGTCGGTACCGTGACGAGGTCGTACCCGCAAACTCGCGGGTCGGACCCGGCGGAACAGTCGCGGTCTAGGTGGCCCTCACACCCCAAGGAGGTTCAGACTACTATGTAGGAGTAGCAGTGGCTGATCGGATGGTCGTTTCGTCCGACTCGCACCCCGACCGCAGCCGATCGAAAGCGGCCGAATTGAGAGCGACGACTAGGCGGCGCAAAGACGGTCGGCCGGTGTATTTACGCCGGCGAAGTGCAGGTTTCGATCGAAAGCGGCCCGAATTCAGGGCGACGACTAGGCGGCGGCGGAAAGACGGTCGGTCGGCCGGCGTAGTTCCGCCGGCGAAGCGCAGGTGCGATCGAAAGCGCTGTCAGCCGGGCGGCGATGCCGACTGCGAGTGTGTGTGTCTGTGTGTGTGTTACACGGCGGCCTAGGCAGCCTAGGCGGTAGACGGACGAGAAAGAAGCAGGCCGAGCGAGTCGTGGCGGCAGCAGCGAGAAGGAAGCCACCGAGCGATTGGGAGCGAGCAAAGAGAATGCGGACGCCTCGGCGGCGGATTACCGCCGCCGAACCGCCGGCGCGATGGAAAGGCCGACGTGTCGGCTGCGATACGAGCTACGCGGCCGGTACCGTACCCGTGACGGGGTCCGACTCGCGAGTTTGCGGGTCGGACCCGGCGGAATAGTCACGCTCTAGGTGAGCCTCACACACCAAGGGGGTCCAGACTACTATGTAGGGTAGTCGTCGATCGGACGATCGTTCCCTATGACTCGCACCCCCAACCGCCGCCGATTGAAAGGCAGACGGTCGTCCGGCGTATTTCCGCCGGCGAAGCGCAGGTTTCGATCGAAAGCGGCCCGAATTCAAGGCGACGACTAGGCGGCGGCGGAAAGACGGTCGGTCGGCCGGCGTAGTTCCGCCGGCGAAGCGCAGGTGCGATCGAAAGCGCTGTTGGCCGGGCGGCGATGCCGACTGCGAGTGTGTGTGTCTGTGTGTGTGTTACACGCCGGCCTAGGCGGTAGACGGACGAGAAAGAAGCAGGCCGAGCGAGTCGTGGCGGCAGCGAGAAGGAAGCCACCGAGCGATTGGGAGCGAGCAAAGAGAATGCGGACGCCTCGGCGGCGGATTGCCGCCGCCGAACCGCCGGCGCGATGGAAAGGCCGACGTGTCGGCTGCGATACGAGCCACGCGGCCGGTACCGTACACGTGACGGGGTCCGACTCGCAAGTTTGCGGGTCGGACCCGGCGGAATAGTCACGCTCTAGGTGACCCTCACACCCCATGGGGGTCCAGACTACTATGTAGGGTAGTCGTTGATCGGATGGGTTCGCCGACTCGAAGGAATGCTTTCGCCTCTCATTTATTCCGACGGTCGGACCCGCGTAACCCGCCGCGCGATCGACTCTACACGGTCGGCGCGTCCCCGATTCTTCCGCCGCCCACCCGCCCACCTTGTAGTGAGCGCACTCGCCCTTGCTGTCGCCGTCGTTCCACGCCCCGCGCCGCGGCAGTTCCGCTCGCTCGCCCGACCACCAGCAGCCGCCCGTCCGTTCGTGCTGTCACCATCGGCCGATCGGTTTCCTCCTCCTCGCCCGCGCCGTCGCTACGCTGAGCTCTCCGACTTGAAGGGATGACCTCGCCTCTCCTTTCTGCCGACGGTCGGACACGCGTAACCCGCCGCGCGATCGACTTTGCACGGCCGGCGCTTCCACGATTCTTCCGCCGACCAACCGCCCGCCTCGCAGCGTGCACCACCGCCCTTGCTGTCGCCGTCGTTCCCCGCGCCGCGGCAGATCCGCTCGATCGCCTGCCCGTTCGCCCGCCGGCAGCCGCCGTTCCGTTCGCGCTCGCGCTCCGTTCGGCCGTTCGGTCTCTTACTACGCGGCGCAAATATTAGACTGAGACCGACGCGTACGGGCCGTCGCAGCTGCAGCCGTGGGTCGAGGCATGCGGAGGCTTCACGCCCCTTCGATTTGGTGAATCTGGATAACTGTCAGTACGATCGCACGGGCTAGTATCGATTAGCCTTCGCGAGTCCGCCCTATCAACTGTCGACGGCCCGGTAAGCGCCAACCGTGGTGGCAACGGGTAACGGGGAATCAGGGTTCGATTCCGTAGAGGGAGCATGCGAAACGGCTACCACATCCAAGAAAGGCAGCAGGCGCGCAAATTACCCACTCCCGGCACGGGGAGGTAGTGACGAAAAATAACGGCACGAGACTCAACCTCAAGGCGCATGCCTTAGCTCGGCGTTCGCCGTCCGCCCGTCGCGTTCACGCGCGGCGAGCGGCAACGTCGCCGGCGGAATTGCCATTTCATGACGTCTGCGGCGGTGGAGGCGGTCGGTCTTCTGACGGCCGAAGTCGTCGCGGACGTCCCGCCCCCCACGACTTGTTCGAAGAGATCGAGACGAAAAGAATCGCTTGCATACGACTCGACTTACCGTTCGGAGTGACGTGCTTAGTAGAGCAGCTATCACACTGCGATCTATTGAGTCTCTTCTCGCGAACGACACGATCCGCCCTTTAGAGGCAGACCTTGTTTTCCCATCACCCTTTTTTTATGTTTCCCGAGAGAAACCGCGAATTGATCGAGACGAAGCGCGGCTTAGTGGTGGTCGGTGAAAAAACGGAGTGTAAAATCGTGATCGGCACCGGTCGTGCGGCGGCGGGCAGAGCTGGGGATGACGAACGGAAAATAGAAAACGCAGATTCGAGCGGCGCGAGTGTGTGTGTACGTGCGCTATGTGACGCGGCGACGGGAGAGCCGCGGCGTGCGAGTCGTCGGAGTGTATTTCCGTTCTGCCGAAGAGCCGCGGAGCTTCGTCCGTTGCTCTTGTCTCAACGTACGCCCGTTCTGCCGAAGAGCCGCGGAGCTTCGTCCGTTGCTCTTGTCTCAACGTACGCCCGTTCTGCCGAAGAGCCGCGGAGCTTCGTCCGTTGCTTTTGTCTCAACGTACGCCCGTTCTGCCGAAGAGCCGCGGAGCTTCGTCCGTTGCTCTTGTCTCAACGTACGCCCGTTCTGCCGAAGAGCCACGGAGCTTCGTCCGTTGCTCTTGTCTCAACGTACGCCCGTTCTGCCGAAGAGCCGCGGAGCTTCGTCCGTTGCTCTTGTCTCAACGTACGCCCGTTCTGCCGAAGAGCCGCGGAGCTTCGTCCGTTGCTCTTGTCTCAACGTGCGCCCGTTCTGCCGAAGAGCCGCGGAGCTTCGTCCGTTGCTCTTGTCTCAACGTACGCCCGTTCTGCCGAAGAGCCACGGAGCTTCGTCCGTTGCTCTTGTCTCAACGTACGCCCGTTCTGCCGAAGAGCCGCGGAGCTTCGTCCGTTGCTCTTGTCTCAACGTACGCCCGTTCTGCCGAAGAGCCGCGGAGCTTCGTCCGTTGCTCTTGTCTCAACGTGCGCCCGTTCTGCCGAAGAGCCGCGGAGCTTCGTCCGTTGCTCTTGTCTCAACGTGCGCCCGTTCTGCCGAAGAGCCGCGGAGCTTCGTCCGTTGCTCTTGTCTCAACGTGCGCCCGTTCTGCCGAAGAGCCGCGGAGCTTCGTCCGTTGCTCTTGTCTCAACGTGCGCCCGTTCTGCCGAAGAGCCGCGGAGCTTCGTCCGTTGCTCTTGTCTCAACGTGCGCCCGTTCTGCCGAAGAGCCACGGAGCTTCGTCCGCTGCTCTTGTCTCAACGTGCGCCCGTTCTGCCGAAGAGCCACGGAGCTTCGTCCGCTGCTCTTGTCTCAACGTACGCCCGTTCTGCCGAAGAGCCACGGAGCTTCGTCCGCTGCTCTTGTCTCAACGTACGCCCGTTCTGCCGAAGAGCCACGGAGCTTCGTCCGCTGCTCTTGTCTCAATGTACGCCCGTTCTGCCGAAGAGCCACGGAGCTTCGTCTGCTGCTCTTGTCTCAACGTACGCCCGTTCTGCCGAAGAGCCACGGAGCTTCGTCCGCTGCTCTTGTCTCAACGTACGCCCGTTCTGCCGAAGAGCCACGGAGCTTCGTCCGCTGCTCTTGTCTCAGCGTACGCCCGTTCTGCCGAAGAGCCACGGAGCTTCGTCCGCTGCTCTTGTCTCAACGTACGCCCGTTCTGCCGAAGAGCCACGGAGCTTCGTCCGCTGCTCTTGTCTCAGCGTACGCCCGTTCTGCCGAAGAGCCACGGAGCTTCGTCCGCTGCTCTTGTCTCAGCGTACGCCCGTTCTGCCGAAGAGCCACGGAGCTTCGTCCGCTGCTCTTGTCTCAACGTACGCCCGTTCTGCCGAAGAGCCACGGAGCTTCGTCCGCTGCTCTTGTCTCAGCGTACGCCCGTTCTGCCGAAGAGCCACGGAGCTTCGTCCGCTGCTCTTGTCTCAACGTACGCCCGTTCTGCCGAAGAGCCACGGAGCTTCGTCCGCTGCTCTTGTCTCAACGTACGCCTGAGTGGACTGGAGCAGCGTGGAATAACGTGTCTTGCTCAAGGACACAACGCGTCGCCGGGAATCGAACTCACGACCTTACGACCGTGAGCCGGAATGCCCTAACCACTGAGCCACGCGCCTTCTTCATACATACAAACATACATATATACACACATATATATTGCAAAGTTGAATAGTATGTTGGAGGGGAAAGATTACCGTAATCTTTAATTGTTCTTAATCGTCAATTTTTAAACGGCTGACAAACTTGATCTATTACATATTGTATTTATTACCTCTTTCGCCTATCTATCGCCATCTTAGATCCCATCTATAAGTTGTTGAAATTATCCACTGAAAAGCCTTTGCCGTTTCCACACGTGAGACTGAAGATATCTTATCCAAAATGGACGACATATGTTTTCCAGAATCTTTCTCTTTTCTTTGATCTTAAATCTTAAATCTATGCACTCACAGACGTTATGATTATCCGATAAACACTCGTTCATTTCAGTATGTTTCTACGAGTTATTTATAACTACAAATACTTTTGGGTCATTGACAAAGATATTTAAGATAAATAATCTGCCATTGTTCTTCGATTTTCGCCTGTTCAGTCATCTTATTAGTATGTCGAATAATCTGATTGATTTTTAATGGTTATATCGATATTTCGTTCCAATTGTCGTCCATTTGACAAGTGTTGTTCACATCCTGAAAATTGCTGGTCTTCGGGAAACAAAGAAAATTATTTGAAGTTCGTCACAAAGACCCAAACCCAGACAATCCGTCTATAATTGCACGTGATTCATTCTGAACTTATTAGCCATTCCTAAGCCATAATGCCACCGCATATCGTTTAATAACATCTGTCTGTCTACCTGCCTGCTTGCCTGTCTGTCTACCTGCCTGCTTGCCTGTCTGTCTACCTGCCTGCTTGCCTGTCTGTCTACCTGCCTGCTTGCCTGTTTGTCTATCTATCTGTCTGTCTGTCTGTCTGTCTGTCTACTGTCTGTCTGTCTGTCTGTCTGTCTGTGTCTGTCTATCTGTGACTATCTATCTATCTATCAATCTGTCTGTCTGTCTATCGATAGATCGATCGCTCAATCTATTTTTCAGTGTACCCATCTGTCTATCTATCTATCTATCTATCTATCTATCTATCTAACTATCGATCTATCTGTATGCGTGTGTGTGTGTGTGTGTGTACATACATACATCTGTCCACTTGCCTATCCATCTCTCTCTCTCCCTTTATCTATCTATCTATCTATCTATCTATCTATCTATCTATCTATCTATCTATCTATCTATCTATCCATTTCTTTGTTTCTCCCCCTTTCTCCCTCTTTCTCCGTCTCGCTTCTTTGTCTCTTTGCCTTAATATCTCTTTATGTATTTAATCGTTATTTGGATGAAATTCGGTGAATGACAAAATGATTTCTGTCTCAAATTTATTCCAGACAACAAAGGAACTTTTCGCCGTGCTTTTGTTTTCTTTCTTTCTTTCTTTCTTTCTTTCTCTCTTTCTTACTTTCTGTCGTTACTTACCATAAATAGATTCTTTCACTTCGACCAATTTCTAGACATAACCTTTACCAAAAATGTTACAAAACGAACAAGCGTTAGAATTTTCTCTAATTCTTCTCCACCCCCGCTTTGTCTTTGAGAAAACCTGTTAATGACTTTCTTGAAGAAAGTATTACTTAAATATTACAGAAAAAAAAATGGCTTCTAATTTTGACAGGATGATACCAGTTTTGAGGGGGTGGGGGATTACTCGATACCTCGATCGATCCTAGAATATGACTGGTACTTTATTTAGTGCCACTTCAGTGTGCAATCTAACCCTAACTCTAAATCCTTACGCTGTCACTAACCTTAAACCAGTGGTTCGCCATACTTCTTCGCACACACACACACACACACACACACACACACACACACACACACACACACACACACACACACACACACACACACACACACTTGATCCTTTTATTGATTTCGTTTCCCTTTGATCTTTTCTACAATTCCTTTCTTCTATCTGATAAAACAATGTTTTGTCTTACATCCACTGGACCCTATTTTATTTATACAAGAACCCGTCAATATTCTGCATCAATTATTAATATTTATTTTTATCGATTTTGAATGGATGAAACATACGATCGAACTTTGGGAGTTTTGCGCTCACCAGTATCGGAGAAGTGGAGTAAATATTGTAAGGAATCGATACTGTTACTTTGTCTTACAACTCTCACCTTGACGACCATTATATCTCCAATACATTTGACATTCATCTGTATCAACATTATGTCTGTTAGTTTTATATTTAAGAAATGAGGGATTATGTACATTATTTACATTATTTACATTTGACGGATATTTGTCCTCATTTTGTTTGTTGTTAACACAACGTTTCGGCTGATATACCCTCCAGCTTTCATCAGGTGTCTTGGTTGCGATATGTTGATGACACCTTTATACTCTGGCCCCACCAGGAAGATGTCCAAGTGCTGTTAGATCATGTGAACTCAATAAAGCCATGCATACAGTTCGCAAAGGAAAAGGGAAAAGACAATCAGCTAGAATTCCTGGACGTATTAATAACAGGCACCAAGTATGGATTCAAGACATCCTTATACCGCAAGCCGAACTTTACTGGACGATACCTCAACTTCAATCCCCACTATTCATACAGTGTAAAGAGAGGGATTGCTCAGTACCTAAAACATCGTGCAAAGAATATAAGCAGCGATTGTGATACCCACCATGAAGAAATGATCAAGCTCAATAGCAATCTATTAAGCAACAACTACCCCAAAAGCATACTCTCCACTCCAATTATGAAGAAAAGAGAGGATGAAACAGATAAACTGTCCACAGTCTGTCTATCCTGTGTGAAAGGCCTCTCCGAAAAGATACAAAAGATATGCGGTCCAAATGACATCAGGACAGTATTCAAAAGTAATACAACACTTCACAAATATCTCCTTTGGGTAAAGCCACCAATAGAAGAGAATATGACCAAAAACTGCGTGTACTCCATCCCATACAGCTGTAGTAGGTTATACAAAGGCAAAACGTGCGTTCGAGGCTGATAAGTCCTATGTACACTCGAAATGGTTTTTAAGCAATAACAGCTAATGAAGATACCGTATTCAACATGCCAAGGAAGCAAGACAGTTACATAAGTGCACGACAGTAGTAGACTCTTCTGCCTGCTGTATTGCACGTATTGTAAGAGCTTAAAAATCTTTAAAGCGCTTGAATGTTTTTTGCACCCCCACCCCCCAACATGTGTGTAATTCAAATTATAACGAATAATAAACCATAAAATAATTTTTTATTTTTCGAAATAAACCAAAACTAACAGTAAGATGGAAAATAATGCTTATTTTTGTATACTTCCACTTTATTTATATTTGAAACGCTTTCTCTTACTTTTTTGAAGTGCGAAGTCTTTGATCAGATTCTCAAAATTGATCTTACTTAACACTCCTTG
Source organism: Octopus bimaculoides (assembly GCF_046866305.1). Taxonomy (NCBI): domain Eukaryota; kingdom Metazoa; phylum Mollusca; class Cephalopoda; order Octopoda; family Octopodidae; genus Octopus; species Octopus bimaculoides. The sequence continues at coordinate 5,620,885 of NC_142928.1, read as the reverse complement.
TTCCATAAATAATAGAGAAAAGGCATCCCGAATGTTATTTTAGCAAGTTTAAAGCGATTTGTTTTGTGCCGGACACCGTTTACCATTTCTGTGGTTCCCCACTTCTCTTGATGCCCTGAACACATGCTTATTTTGTTCAATTAGCTGTTTGGTTCCAAGTCAGTCCTCATGAATCAGACCAATAACCAAAGCTATTCCACCGTTGACTAACCCGTCTATTTCGATTGTGTTTATCTTTTAAAGATGGTAGAATCTAGTTTAAAGCAGGGTTGGCTTTGTACCATTACAGGCCCCGACCCCTAGCCAAATCAATACTCCTGGCCCTCTAGTATTATGTATTGACGGCAAGTCACAGCATTCTTAGATTAGAATTGGGCACTTAGATCTGTGAGACTCCCGCGCAGGTGTACAGTGTGCTCATGCCTGGAAATAGTTCTAGTTCAAGGCAGATTTGGCACCTATTTATTGCATGTCTGATTTAAGGGAGATTCGGTCCATATTTCATGAATGTCGAACGAATGCTTACATTCGAATGGACTCTCCTAAAACTACCCATGATTCCATGCGGTGCTGGTATTAAACTAGGCGACGGATTATGGCGATTTTCCCGCTAAAATTTGAGATGCTTTAAAAAAGTGATTTCCTTATGCTATCCAGTCTTTTTACCTGGAGATATTTCCAGAAAGTTCTCAGGTAAGAGAAAATTGAATTTAATTCTAAAACAAAGCCAGTTTTTTTATATTAATCCCCTTTTGTGTACGCTTAAACTGAATGAACATACAATGCAGGGACGTTCAGTCACATTAGAGTTGGAAATAATCTTGAAAACATTTTCAATAATTTTTTTTAGTGAATTGGTAGTCACCAATGTTACTGGTTTTAAATGTAGTACTTTCTATGTTGTAACGGGGCTGGTTGTTGCGTGTTCGAATGTAGCAATGTCCCAATATAACGTGGAAGTAAGTGTATACAGAAATAAATGTCAGAAGGCATGTTTTGTTTTTAAAACACAGATACACAAACATATACACACACATGCATACATACATATATATATATATATATATATATATATATATATATATATATATATATATACGACGGGCTTCTTTCAGTTTCCGTCTACCAAATCTACTCACAAGGCTTTGGTCGGCCCGAGGCTATAGTAGAAGACACTTGCCCAAGGTGCCACGCAGTGGGACTGAACCCGGAACCATGTGGTCACACAGCCACTCGTGCGGAGTAAAGTGAGCGTAGAATATGTTGGAGTCAGAGGGAAAGCATGAAAACTTAAAATTTCAGAAGTAGCAGGTTAGAAGTTTGCTGTGCTAAGGATGTAAGTAAATGGAACAGGCAGTAACCGGCGGTACGAAGGCCGCTGTGAAGAAATGTCAAGATCTGTCCGCTGACGGTTAGATGGCAAGTCATGCATCTATGCGCCAGGCGATACGATTGGCTGCACACTGGCCACAACGCATAGATGAAAGATCACTATGCTTTCAATTTGGAATTTCTTACTGAATTTTTTTTTTCCAATTAAATTTATGTGCTAAACGTCTGACATTATTATTTTTCAAAAAATGCATAATATCTTAAAACATAAATCTGAAAAACAGATCGAAACTTCAGAATTCCAGAAAGGAGAAAAATTCCTCCCTGCGAAGTTTTAAAATTCAGAATCGTAATTTACGATGCTTTAAGACCTATAAATTCGAAGAAATTACAGTTTTTAATTCACCGGATATTTTCGACTCTATAGGATTGTCCCATGTAGATTTAACGTCTTCTAACGTAATGTTTGTAGGCTTGTTATTGTTTTTTTTTTTCTCTATTTATTTAATCTCTGTTCATAATCAAATGAAAATTTTTCCCTGTACTTATAGTGGTGGGGCAAAATGAGGTGTTTTTACTGCATTTTTGACGTTGAGACAAAATGTTATTTCTAAAAATGTTCACTCCTTTACAAAAACTATATCAACTAAGCAAATGGTCTTCCCTAAATGCATTAAAAGCACTATAACACAATCTGATCACTGTCTTAGAAAATAATTACCGTTCTCTTTGAGCATGTAAAAGACAAATTTGGCTGGGGCAAAATGAGTAAGTCAAGATAAGATAAATATGCTGCTTCAGTTCTCCAGAAAAGAGACTCAGACACATTAATATCCATCCTTAGACATCAGAAAGATTTGAAGTGCCAAAAAAAAAAAAAAATTTTTAATCTTGGTCAAATGAAAGAGGATCAGGGGAAAATGGCACGATATGAAATCAGCGAAACTCTACTAAATAAAGAAATAAAAAAAAACTCAACATAAAAGAAGAAATTATTGAAATCAGTCATTACTCATTTTACTCCATTTTAGACATCGTTTTCTGAAGCTTGAAAATTATCAATTAGGCATAAATGTGGGGAAAAATTAACTTGGAATCCAACAGAGAAAAAAATATTGATTGTTAAACAGCAAAAATTATCCAGATATTTTATTCGTAATCTCAATTACAATCGGGTGAAAGCTGAGGAAAAATTTCTTGAAAATAAAAGAGGAGCTGATTATATTTCGGACTCCCTCAACTTCAACAACAACAATGCTGACCAATTTTTACTCCTAAATATAATGTAACAATGCAAAATGATGACGCAATGTAATAATTTCAAACAGTTAAGGAGGAAATAACGAGAAATCAGAAATTACTTCTTTTTTTACTCTGGTTACTAATTTTGTCCCAACCCACTATCTCAGGCTGGAGTTCGACTCGCGAATATATTCTTATAAACCTCCTGTATATATTTTCTCCATTTCACTTATTTTGGTTTCCTTTCGCTACGTAACTTTGTGTCAAAGAGCTTTCGTGACCCAATAACGAAGACCAAGGGTTAAAAAAAAATCTAAGTTTCTATAAACAATTCTCTGTAAACTTTTAATGTAACACCGTCTCCAACGAGACGGTGTTACACTAAAAAAAATACACCAACTCCTCTGAGGTTTGCATGAAAATGTCTAGAAGATTGGAGAAGTTACTGTTTCCAGTCTACGAAGTCCTGCAAAGGTCTTCAGCATCGGTAACCCTCCCTTGAATAATAAAAGGAATAATTAAGGGAGGATATGGGAAAGACTTCCTCCCCAATTTTTTTTTTCCAAAACCCCCCGTTTTCAGATACGGAGATTACGGAAAACTGCCAAAAATCGGCATTTTGAAATTTCGGTCCCTCCTTCCACCCGCCCCTCACTTTCTTCATTTTTCACTTTTTTCACTAACCCTAACCTTAACTACGAAAATTTTTGGAAATTTTTTTCAGAATCATAATCTCCGTATTTTTCCGCATAGTCTTGCCAGGATATTTATACACGGTCGTTCAATCTTTAGAAATAACAATCAAATTTCCCTCACCAGTCTGAAGGGAAAATAGTTACATTTTTACGATTACACAGCGTTTGAATTGAATAAATCTGGGACAGCAAAACATAGTAAAGCAAATCTGACAATCCTCGTTCGACCTTTTAATGCCATGTTATCTGGGTTTTTTTTTGTTTTTCGTAAAGTTTATTCTACAAACTGTATTCTCTGCATTATCAGTTAAAGATCTTTTACATGTTCTCTACGTTTATTAAATAATTAAAATTGACCGAACGATTAATCAATCTACTAGTTAAGTGGTTAACCAATTAGCTTATAAAAAGTGATATAGAACCAGTAAGTGTTATCTATCGGCATAATGAGCCGCCCGAGTTACAAAAATGTAACAACGCACAACTGCATAACAAGAATCTTGCAAACCATAAACAAAAGCAAAGTATTTAACATAAATGGATTAATACAAACACATTCAGTTACACACTACACCACGGAATATTGGTTTCTCTCTCAGAAAAAGAAAAGCCTGCTGAGTTCCAGTTAGCAGAGAGCCGTCGCCATTTTTTCCATGCAAACAATCTTTGATGAATGTTATGTTAGTGTTAGATTATTACCTAATTCCTGTGCGAAACCGACTGGTAAGATCGACTGAAATGGATATCTAACACTGTATACTGTAAAGAACACGCAAACTCTCTCTCTCTCTCACACACATACACACACACTCTCTCAATCACGCACGCACTCACTAACGCTCTCTCCCTCTCTTTCTCACTCATACACGCTTTCTCTCTCTCTCTCTCACACACACACACACACACACGCTCTCTCTCTCTCTCTCTCACACGCTCTCTCTCACTCTCTCACGCTCTCTCACTCTCACTCTCTCACACTCACTCTCTCCCATGCTCTCTCTCACACTCACACACTCTCTCACTCACTCATTCACTCTCATACACTCTCTCACACATACACAAAAACTCTTTACTATTAGAAGCTGCTATACGCAGTAAACCGTTTTTTACAATTCCTTTAAATGAAACCTTTTCTGTCAGATTAACTGTTTAATGAAAGCAGTTAAAATTTTACCTGGAAATATTTCGTTTAGTCTAAGGAATTCCTTAAATTCCTCAAACCATTTCTTTCTACCCATTTAACTTTAAATGCTTTCATCAGTGATTGTTTGATCATTTCTCATTTGAAACCTGGAAAATTTATAAAACTGAAATGTGAATATTCGTTCTTCGTGCTTCACGTGGACAATATTTTCGTGACTGCGAAACGGGCGGAAGTGACAAAGTGAGATTGTTTTAAGATGAAGACCAAAACAACAGATGATCATAGTGGATGAAAAATGAAGTGGTGGGGGAGACGGAGGAGTGTAGGTTTTGGGTAAAGGTGAACAAAAAGCGATCTTCTTACAAAATTAAAATTAAAATTTTGAAGATTTTATAATGTTGAGCTAAATCCAAAAAGTTTAAAGTTTAGCAACATATATATAGATATACTTGCGTTAGGATCAATATGAGTTTGTGGGTCATATTATTACAGTACCAGCTCTAGTATTTACCACAATATGAATATAGACACAAAGAAAAATTCAATCTTTTATACGTTTGCGTTATGTAAATGTCTGTTTGTCTGTCTTTGTCTATCCATTCGTTTATCTGTCTCTCCATTTTATTTACATCCATGTACAGCTTAAATCCATTAAAGTTTTCATAAAATTACTTAATCTAAAACTAATTTATTACGACTTTATTGAACGAAGCGTCTTTATATCAACTTTTAACACTATTGCAGTTAATTCGCCATAAATATCATTTTGCTATTCTTTCTCAAACAATGGAACTAATGGCCGAGGTAGAAAATAACATTTTCTGCTAAGAATAGACTGCTAAGCACTAACTTTTCCAATATTGAGCGATCTTTTAAGAAAGTGTAGCAACATTTTGGTCAAAGTTGATGTCAAATACATTGAATTAATGTTAATTCACTTCCATAATTTAAACATTCAGGTATCGATTCCTCCTCAATACATTCTGGCAGATTTGGTCATGAATATGGTCGTTAGTGCTTTTCGTCATCAGAGAACACCCCCCACACCTTTTAGATGACGTGTATACATAACACGCTGCTCATTGTTGTAAGGGGATTTTGAAACACCGATGTTTCGTCTTTAGTATATCTTCTGAGTCAAAGCTTCCCCCCACCAGACCAATGAAGCTAACAAGAGTTCAAGCTTTTCTTCATAGAAATCACCAAACGGATTTCTGCGAGTACTTTTTGAATAATCTGCTTGTCAGACATTGTTTGCTGTTTTTAGGAACAATAACCTGTACAATTATTGGATTCACAAGTCCAGTAGGGTAACTTTGACTGAAGAGACACATTAAAGTCGAAACACCACGGTATCTCGGTCCCTTTACGTCAATAAATCCTGTTACGAACACACATTGTCCAAAGAGGAAGATATTCTCCAATGACGAAACCCAACAGTGATTAGCATATTCACGTTCGAATCTGACAGACTGAATGGATAGGTTAATGTTTGGATTCTTGCTGTTTCTCTGTGCACCTCGTGAATTATCCATAATTTTCTATTTGTAATTGACTATCCACTCCCCCTTTTACTTGTTTCAATCAAACTGCGGCCAAGCTGCAGCACTTCTTTGAAGAATCTTAGTCGAATGAATCGACCCTTGTACTTATTCTTTTAAAGCTGGGTACTTATTCTCTCGGTTCTCTTTTGCCGAACCACTAAGTTACGGGAATGTAAACACACCAACACCTGTTGTCCATCGGTAGTGAAGGACGTGTGTGTGTGTGTGTGTGTGTGTGTGTGTGTGTGTATGCATGCATGCATGCAACAACGGACTTCTTTCGGTTTCCTTCAGGTAAATCCACTCACAAGGCTTTGGTCGATACGAGGCTATAGCAGAAGACTCTTGCCGAAGGTAGCACGCAGTGGGATTGAACCCAGAACTATGTGGTTGGGAAGCAAACTTCTTACCACACAGACACGTTGATAATTAATTTGCTTTCCGCTGTTGCCTCTCCTTTTTTTCTCACCTTCACCAGAATTCACCATTAAATTCTGGTCATTTTCTCTCATGACAACTGCTACATGACTACACAAATCTATTTTCGTGATTTATTTTGTAACGTTATTTTGGTTTTACCTTCTGGCAGATATTTGTTTAGTTGGTTTCTTTCATTAGACTTTGGCCATGCTGGAGCACCACCTTCTATGTAATCTTTTTGTCAAACATATCAACCACAGTAACCATTATGGTATTCACTTTTTTCGATCTCTATTTATTGGCTGTTGTCTTTTTCTTATTTAAAATCTATACACTAGTATAGACAGGCGCAATGTATATATGTCTGTGACGAGCTTCCGCACAGTTTCTGTCAACCAAATTTCACTGACAGAATATCTATTAGCGAAATCGAGGCTACAATGGAAACTTTGCTAAAAGCACCACGCAGCGGAATCGAACACTGAACCAGGTCGCGGCTAACATTTGAACGTCTTTTTTCTCGTTGTTTCACATTCAAATCTCGTCTGAGAGATTTTATACTGATGTTTGTCCGATTTCCAAATGTTCCCTGTACAAATATATCTCAGAAAATTATGAAATATTAAAGAGGAAGTTAAAGAATATTAAAAACTGTTAGTATGTGTCAGTATTACTATATTAGTCTTCATAATCTAATTTCTAGAATGATTACTGTAGGTTAACGAGTCTAAAAGACATAAATATGTGAATTCTTCTTTTCACACACACACACACACACACACACACACACACACACACACACACACACACACACACACACACACACACACACTAGCCGATATAACTGTTGGTTGGTTGATTTCAGCCACGCCTTACATTATAGAGATAGGGAGAGAGTCGGCGATACAAAAAACCAAAATAAGAGATGCGAAATGGGTGCACATGCTAGGCTTAGTGATAGGCAATGAGTAAAGGAACGCTACACATATACATACACACACAGAGAGAATCATAGGCAGGAAAGGAGGAGTAGAGAGAGTAAATGAAGTAATTATGGGAGGAACTTTAAATTTTACGTTAATATTTTCCTCTTAAAAATTAGCATTTATTTCATCATTTTGTAATAAGCACAAAGAAATTTGATAAAAATTAAATTGTAATTATTTTATGTATGCCATATTTCCTGATATTACCCATGGTATTTATGGTATACAGGGAGGCGCAATGGCCCGGTGGTTAGGGCAGCGGACTCGCGGTTTCGATTCCCAGGCCGAGCGTTGTGTGTGTTTATTGAGCGAAAACATCTAAAGCTCCACGAGGCTCCGACAAGGGATGGTGGCGACCCCTGTTGTACTCTTTCGCCCCAACTTTCTCTCACGCTTTCTTCCTGTTTCTTGAGTAACGCTGCGATGGACTGGTGTCCCGTCCAGCTGGGGAGGAGGAGAGCACATACGCCATAGAAACCGGGAAACCGGGCCCATGAGCCAGGCTAGGCTTGAAAAGGGCGCATAAATAAATAAATAAAAATCTAAGGTATACAGTAATCCCTCGCCATATTGCGGTTCACCTATCATGGTTTATTATTTAAGCTTACATCGGTTCCTCTGTGGTGTTGTTTTGCATTTATAATAAAATAAGTATATGCAAATTATTAAAAAAATAATAAAAAGATATACAGTACTGTTTCTACTTCGCGGATTTTGATTTATCGCGTGGAGTCGGGGTGGAACGTAACACCGCGATAGTCGAGGGGTTACTGTACTTTCAAAAGTATCCGTCGTATGATGGGTAACAGATGCATAAGCACGCAAAAAGTTGCTTGTGTTTCAATTCCGAATATCACCTTTGATCTACCAATCGTCCAGAAGACCGTCATTGACAAACTCCGCGAAGACGAGATGGTGAGAGACTGCAGATTCTTGCTGAGAAACTAGATGCTGCCGGAGTTTTTGGATCGAAGTAGATTTCTGGATCGTCGTCAGGACGAACAAGGTGGAGAAACAGAGAAATAGAGAGAGAGACAGACAGACAGACAGACAGAGACGCTCAGAGAGACAGACAGAGACGCTCAGAGAGAGATGATAGCGATGTTATTACTCAGTTTCGTTATGTTCAAGGGACAAAAATACTATGACATGGTGGGAAACTCTGAGTAACAAGCAAATCATCAACTTGGAACGAATAAATCTTGGCTTCAACGCTTACTTTTTCTCCCGGTGTGGATATCTATGTAATGTATGTGTAGGATTTGTATTAGTAATCTCTCTAAACTGTGCGCATGTGCGCGCGCACACACGTTTAACGCGCGCACAAGACAATGTACGCACAGAAGGTTAATGACCTAAGACAATTATTCATTCACTACACGTAGACGTTTGTTACTGGATGCAAAAAAAAAAAAAAAAAAGCAAAAAACCACAATAGAACTTAACGATTTCTGTGCATATTATTAACTCGTAAATTAACAGGAGGTGTGTGTGTGTGTGTGTTTAAAATTGTGCGTGTTTACAATTGCAAACGTATAGAATATTCAGTTGCGTCTAGCACTCCCATTCCGTGATTGTTCCATGTATCATCGTGTACCAAATGTGTGCATTTGCTGTCCTTGTGGCAAATAAAATGCTAATAATTTGCTTCAAATTTCGGCACAAGACCAGCGAATTTGAGAAGGGAGAGGGCCAGTCGATTACACCGACTCGAGAGCTTGACTGATATTTTGTTTTATCGATCCCGAATGGGATGAAAGGCAAATTTGACCTCAGTGGAATTCGAACTCAGAACATAGAGCAAGAAGAAATGTTGCTTAGCAGTTTGTCTGATGCGCTCATGATTCTACCAGCTCACCGCCTTAATAATTTATACCATGATAAACTGAGCAAATAACGATTATAAAATGAATGAATTTTTTTCTTCCGGGCCTCCACTTCACCTTTTCCTATTTTAAATCTCTCTCCACATCGAAAACTCTGTCCAACTATATCAAAACAGTCGACAAAGACAGATGCTTCGTTAGAGAACAGCTGCATTAGCGCTGCATTGAGAAGTCTGCACTTCTTAACAAAGGGGCGATAAGTCGTAATTACTTTGCAGATAGAAAAGTCTGCAAGATTACAGTATATGCATTGCTTCTAAGATATCTTCAGGGAGAAATTATCACGAAAAAAAAAAAAAAAAGATTTTTTTTTTTGCAATTACCGTTACAAACAAATCTAGGGCGTTTAGATAATGAAATTTGTTTCTGCTTGTAACGACACCATGTCTGAGATTTTAATCAAATTTTCAGAGCTAAATTAATACCAACCACTGATCATTGTGTTGTCTTTGCTGTTTGTTTAAATGTCTAAATTAGAGGAGTTATTATAAGTTATAATTCTGCAAGCTATTCAGGAGTTTGTGATATATTTTCATAATAGATATTAATAATATATATTCTTTCATTCAAGTATACGAGGCGGTGTTGAAAAGTTCCTGGCTTTGGGTAAAAGAAAATACAGGAGGATCAGTTAATTATGAATTTATCCAACATATTTCCCTCTAAGATTCACACATTTGTTGCAGCGGGCCTTCAGTTTTTCAAAGTCCTGTAAAAGAACTCGGAGGGTTGGGGCCTCCAACCAGGAACTTCTGAGCACCCCCAAGTATATATTTAAAATCTTGTATCTACATTTTCCATCCTTTTATTTTCTGATAGTTCCAGTCTAGAATAGAACTAACAACCTTTACCTTTAAACTAAGGACAGAAATATCCATATGTAGGGACCCACATACTTGTTTTATAAAAGAGATTCGACCAAATGGTTCACTCTCTTAGAGGCGGTATCATGTCCAAGGAAGATTATCCGAAGTGTGGTTATAGGTAATTGAAAACTATTTTGCTTTATCGGGTTCCGAAATAAAACCCTTTTCCAGTGGCGGCTCGAGTATAGGAAATGCAGCACCCGCTATTTCCACTTTTTTTTTCAAACCTATCGCTGTCTTTTTCGTGCCGCTATGTTACGGGGATGTAAACACACCAAGACCAGTGTCAAGTGGTGGTGAGGGGCACGCGCACGTGCAATATATATATATATATATATATATATATATATATACACACACACACACATATATACGATGGGCTTCCTTCAATTTCCATCTGTCAAATCTATTCACGAAGCTTTGGTTGGCCCGAGGCTATAGCAGAAGACACTTCACCAAGATGCCGCGCACTGAAACCAGAACGTTTTCGTAGGGAAGCAAGCTTCTTACAACACAGCTACACCTGCACACAGTTTAAAGTTTCCGTATTCCATCAATATGTCTCCGTGCATTGTGGAGGCGCAATCGCTCAGTGGTTAGGGCAGCGAACTCGCGGTCATAAGATCGCAGTTTCGATTCCCAGACTGGGTGTTGTGAGTGCTTATGAGCGAAAACGCCTAAAGCTCCATGAGGCTCCAGCAGGGGGGGGGGGCGAACTCTGCTGTACTCTTTCACCACAACTTTCTCTCTTTCTTCCTGTTTCTGTTGTACCTGTATTTCAAAGGGGCCAGCCTTGTCACACTCTGTGCCACGCTGAATCTCCCCGAGAACTACGTTAAGGGTACACGTGTCTGTGGAGTTCTCAGTCACTTGCACACTAATTTCACGAGCAGTCTGTTCCGTTGATCGGATCAACTGGAGCCCTTGTCGTTGTAACCAACGGAGTGCCAAACGCATTGTTATTTTGAAGTAAAGAAAATAGGTTTTTGCTGCAAAGCCTTAACATTTAGGACTGCCATTCAAAAAACAAAATGGCTGTTTCTTGTAAATAATACCATGAATTTAAGTATTTTTTGGTCTGTTGCTTTAAATGCACAGCATACAATATCGGGCAACCAAGAGTTGTAAAACACTAGTCTACAAAAAGTAACCAGGGATCAGGTGGTGGTAAATCCTAGTAAACCCTGATACAGGTTACTAGGGATCAGTTAGATGTATTAAACCCTAGTGACTCTGCAAAATGTACCCGAGGACCACGAGTTGGTATTATACCATACTCTGCCAAGGGTATCCAGGGGCCTGGGGACGTAAAACACTAGATTCTGCTAAAGGTACCCAAATACTGGGTGGTGGAGCTGAACCACGATAGTTTGCTAAAGATAACCAGGGATCAGGCGATGTTGATCTCTATATGTACCCAAATACCAGATGATGGTGTTTAAACCAGACGCCAGATGAAGTCCCTTCCTCGTGAGCAACGAACTGTTTTCGTCTACCGAATTTTACTTACAGGAATTTAAGACACGAGGTACCTTGCAGGGGATTTGAACCCGAAACTTTAGCAAAATCTACCTGTATTTTACATACCTTGCACTTGGTCCCTTGGTATCTTTAGCAGAGCCCACTAGGGTTTGCACCAATACATAGGTCTGGGTACCTTTAGCAGAGTCGACTGGGTTTTTCCACCAACACCTGGTCTCTAGATATTTTCATTAGTCCTCTAGGGTTTTTAAAACCAACACCTGAGTTTCGAAGTCAATCTCTTTAACTACAGAACCATTTCCACGTCCATACACTTAAACCGTGGAAGAATTTTATTTAGTGTGAAATTAACCAGAATCACTTTGCTTAATTTCGGGTAGAATCCTTCTTTTACTTTAATAGTGCGATAGTCCTTTCTAAGCCATTATTGTCAATTTTAACAGATTTAAAATATTTGGTTCATGCTGACAGCTTTGATGTTTAAAGAGCGATAAAATAATTGGAATATAAATTGTGTTTTAGAGAGAGAGATTGTTGTTTGTAACCAATCACTCATGCGATAAATAATCGATTGATCTTTCTAGATTATTGATCTTTCTAGATCACAACTGCATTGATCTAAATTATTGGCCTTTTTCTGCAAAGAACTAACTCAGGCAAAGCAGAATAATGCCCTATCCAGGATTTTTAAAAAACCCAGCAAGAACGTGGAGGCCACTACGTGGACACTTCACCGGCTTGAAAGAGAGGTCATATCTGTCAAACCACTTTTCTACTGTCTTACATAAACAATAGGTACATTGTGTGATGTAACCCTACACGCAACACCTTTAAAAGTGACGGTCACGGCTGGAATAGTACACTGAATCAAGGTTAACTTGGGGGTAAATAAAGACCCCACATGTGACCTGTAGATCTATGGACAGACAGACATCAATATTTTATCAATTTAACTGTTTTAGTTGTACTTCTCAGAGCAGACCTTGAAGAGAGAGGGCAAGTTATGGGAAAGGTCGCGAATAGCGACGAAAGGACGTTGACTAACAAACAACCGATTGATTGTTTAACGATCAATTAGTTAGTTGGCTATATATTTAACCAATGGTCTAACAATGAAGTGATATTGAACCAGTGCGTGTGTTTATATAGGTGTAATGACCCTCCCAAGACATTTTTAGTTGTGTTTGTAGAAAAAATAGTCAGAGATCGCTGTTGGGCTAACAAATTTGTTTCGTTATGGCGAAGTGTCAGGTTCGGTTCCATTGCATGGCTCGTTGGTCAATTGTCTTCTAGCGTAACCTCGGTCGACCAAAGCCTTGTGAGTGGAATTTGGTTGATAGAAACTGTAGAGACTTTTCCAAGGAAGCGTTTCCGTTTCTCTGTTTCCTGATTTAAATCGCTGCCTGCCTTAGCACTGCCACATGGTCTTGGGACACGTTCAACAGGATCCACCAATGTTACCAACTTTCGGGTGTCATGTCTGCGGATAATTTACTCCCATTAGGCTCGGAGACCCTAATAAGAATCGTGAATAGTTCGCCCGCCTCTTCTATCTAAGCAATTAAAGGAAAAACAAAACATATATGTATATGTGTGTATATGTTTGTGTCTGTGTTTGTCCCCCCAACATCGCTTGACAACCGATGCTGGTGTGTTTAGGTCCCCGTAAGCTAGTGGTTCGGCAAAAGAGACTGATAGAATAAGTACTAGGCTTCCAAAGAATAAGTCCTGGGGTCGATTTGCTCGACTAAAAGGCGGTGCTCCAGCATGGCCGCAGTCAAATGACTGAAACAAGTAAAAGAGTAAAAGAGAGAGTAGTGTGAGGGCGAGATGACAATCTAATCAAGATGACAGCCGTAGACAGTACAAAGCCGCACCCACAGTCAAAAGTGGTTGCTAGGACGTACAAGAGACACAGAGATGCTGTAACCAAGAGATGTCCTCAACGTCAGGAAAATAGTTTGTCAGTTGAGTGAGATAAAAGAAGGCAAACTTCAAGGAAGCTGAAACTCATAAATATACTCGTCTCATTTAAATATTATCTGAATCGTCAAATATTGTTTGAGCGATGAATTACGTGAGGTCCTTGGCCTCCTCATTACGCAATGTCATTGTATTTGTCTGCAATCTTTATATTCTGTGTATAGGGAAGCATTTGATAATCCGGTGTATGACCTCTTAACTCTGTTACTCGTGCACGATTTATGTCTTTCTTATATTACGTTATTTGGTATATATATATATATATATATATATATATATACATATATCTTTCTTGCATCTTTTACTTGTTTCAGTTACTTGATTGCGGCCATGCTAGGGCACCACCTTGAAGGGTTTTAGTCGAACCAATCGACCCCAGGACTTTTTTTAAAGCCTTATTCTATCGGTTCCTTTTGCCGAACCGCTAAGTTACAGGGACGTAAGCACACCAGCACCGTTTTCAAGCGGTGGTAGGACACACACACACAACGGGTTTCTTTCTGTTTCCGTCTACCAAATCCACTCACAAGGTTTTGGCCAGCACGAGGCTATAGTAGAAGACACTTGCCCAAGGTGCCACACAGTGGGACTGAACCCAGAACCATATAGTTGGGAAGCAAGCTTCTTACCAGACAGTCACGCCTGCGCCTGAGATATCGCTATATTTTATATAAGGCTCTGTGTGTGGGTGCGCGCGTATGTGTATGTGCACATGTGCACGTATATGTGTGTGTGTGTGTTTGTGCGCGCGTACGTGCGTGCGTGAAGAGGCGATGACAGTTTTCTCTCTCTGCTGCTCCGAGGTTTGCTTTCTTTCATCTCGCTTAACTGACAAAGAAATCTTCCTGGCTTCAAGACATCGCTTGGCTATGTCATGTCTGTCTGTCTTTACGTGTTCTCATATTTTGAAATAACAGTCGTTTGATCTCTCTGCTTCTCGCATGCCAGTTACAGACACTTCTAATTTCTCTATAAATTCGAATGTAATTTTTCAATGTCAGTTATCCAATTTTGGCTGGATTCGTTATCATCAAAGCATTGTCACACCTCTTTTACTCTTTTACTTATTTCAGTCATTTAACTGTGGCCATGCTGGAGCACCGCCTTTAGTCAAACAAATCAACCCCAGGACTTATTCTTTGTAAGCCTAGTACTTATTCTATCGGTCTCTTTAGCCGAACCGCTAAGTTACGGGGACGTAAACACACCAGCATCGGCTAAGTTACGGGGACGTAAACACACCAGCATCGGTTGTCAAGCGATGTTAGTGGGGACAGACACACAAACACACACACACACACACACATATATATATATATATATACATATATACATATATACGACAGGCTTCTTTCAGTTTCCGTCTACCAAATCCACTCACAAGGCTTTGGTCGGCCCGAGGCTATAGTAGAAGACACTTGCCCAAGGTGCCACGCAGTGGGACTGAACCCGGAACCATGTGGTTGGTAAGCAAGCTACTTACCACACAGCCACTCCTACGCCTATACCTGTTGAAAATTTTACCTGAAGATGGTGGAATGTATGCTATGATGTAATCCATAAATACACCAGTAAAATTCTACCGAAACAACTCTAGTAGATTTTAAACCGCATTTGTGTTCTTTTTTCCTACGCCACACCTAGAACCAGTCTCGAGCTGGATCTATGGTTTAAATTGGATTTTGTATTTCCATATCTCCAGGATTCTACCAACAAATTTTATTGTTGTCTTACCTCACTGTGAACCCAATGTTATTGTACCTAGCCGTTTCTGGCGTCCTACGTGTTGGTGTGCCTAGATTCTTATGAATCCTATAACTAATCCCCCGCCTTTCTGTCACACACACACACACGCACACATATTTTCATTCACACCACAAAACCCCTCCGAATGAGCAGCACAGAATTCACGGCTCCATACTTTGAAATGACTAACCATGAACTACTATTGGAACTTACATACCATGTACAGGAAACTTTTTTTACCGCTTCTATACACTACTTAACGGTTCGGCAAAAGTGACCAGTAGAATAAGTACTAGGCTTACAAAGAATAAGTTCCAATATTCTATAATGGAACTGCAACTACAATGTTTTAAATTTTATTTCTACCTTCATTCTCTTATTTCCCTCTATATTCCTTGCCTCCTCCTTTTTCCATAATAACTCCATATTTCGAACTCAAAAATTTGCCTCTATTCAACCATCTCACATCGTATCTGATGAAGGGATATCCATAATATCCCAGAAACAGCTGTAAGACTATATCTTTTTCCTTTTAAATGTCCTGAAAACTCCTCACACCCTTGCCTTTGTTATCTCACTTTGTCTGACACACACACACACGCACGCACGCACGCACGCACGCACGCACGCACGCACGCACGCACGCGCGCGTGTGTGTGTGTGTGGTGAGCGGTAATAATAGGCGCAGGAGTGGCTGTGTGGTAAGTAGCTTGCTTACCAACCACATGGTTCTGGGTTCAGTCCCACTGCGTGGCACCTTGGGCAAGTGTCTTCTACTATAGCCTCGGGCCGACCAAAGCCTTGTCAGTGGATTTGGTAGACGGAAACTGAAAGAAGCCCGTCGTATATATGTATATATATATATATGTATGTGTGTGTATATGTTTGTGTGTCTGTGTTTGTCTCCCCACCATCGCTTGACAACCGATGCTGGTGTGTTTACGTCCCCGTAACATAGCGGTTCGGCAAAAGAGATCGATAGAATAAGTACTAGGCTTCCAAAGAATAAGTCCTGGGGTCGATTTGCTCGACTAAAGGCGGTGCTCCAGCATGGCCGCAGTCAAATGACTGAAACAAGTAAAAGAATGGTGCAATAAGTTTACTGAAATATATGCCATTGGCAAAAGAAGTAGAATAAAGATTTTAGGTATGTATATGTTTATATGACACTATATAGTCACCTTCTATATAAATATGTGTGTGTATTCTTTTATTCTTTTGTCATTTGACTGCGGTCTTGCTGGAGCACCGCTTCTAGTCGAACAAACCACCCCCAGAACTTATTCTTTGTAAGCCTAGTACATATTCTATCGTTTTCTTTTGCCGAACCGCTAAGCTACGGGGATGTAAACACACCAGCATAGGTTATCAAGCGATGGTGAGGGGTAATCACACACAAATAACACACACACATATATATACGACGGGCTTCTTTCAGTTTCCGTCTACCAAATCCACTCACATATAAATTTGACATGGGCGATTCTTTCTTGTCTTGGGATTCACGGTCAAATGGTTGGGTGGAATTGCACGAAAAATTACACAGATGTGTAGAATGATCCGGTGGTGATGCTGGGCTTTGTATTTTCATAGCTCCCATGGTAACCGAGATAATCTACTATAATAATACTCCTGTGTTTATGGACGAGAAAGGAAGGGGTGATAGATGAATAAAGAAGGCAAGAGTGACGTCATACTTGGTAGTGGGATGATGAAAATAGTACGCTGAAAAATAAAATCAAACAGCATTTCAACTGTGTGAATATATGTGTGTGTGTGTAAAAGGGCGGGGGTATGTGATTGTGCGTGCGTGTGCGCGCAATGTAAGTGGGATTTTTTTGCGAAATCTTTCTTCGTAGTGTTTCAGTTATTTGTTTTTCAGTTTCAAATGGTTTTTTTTTCTTTTGGTTTTTAAATTTTGTGTAATATTTCGCATTGAGGTTGAGGTATTTAATGTTTTTTTTTAGTTATTTTTTGTTGTTTTTTTTTACCCTTGAAAATTTTAAAGATTTTTTACCTATTTTTAAAAATTGTTTTATTTTTTATGTTTGTTGCTGTTGTTTTGCATCTTTGTTCACTTACTATGTGGGTTTATTTTTTGATTTGGTTGAATCTTGGTTGTTTTTCTTTTTTTTTTTTTTGGTGGTGAGTTATTATTAGCGTTTTGACAGAAAAATGTCATTCTAAAATTGTTTTTTTAACGTAAACGTACCCAAACAAGTTGAATGTTTACACAGAGCAGGTTTTACAGCCACATCACCCAAACTGACCAGGTGGAACCGGGCATAGCTGCTAGTATATATATATATATAATATGTACAGTAAAGAATGCAACTTGTGAAATACGGATTACAAGCCAATGGTGTATATTTCAGTAAGCATATTGTGCCATTTTTACTAAAATTTGATTGGTAATATTGCGGTGTGTAGCTCTGTGTGTATGTGTAAATTGAATCTACTGGTGCCTCCCCAGTTTTGTCGCGTTCCGATACATAACAAAAAGAACTGTATTTGACCTTAATACTTAACAAAGAACTAAGAATGAAACAGAAAGATGTTTTCTGTGTATTCAGTACAATAAAGATTGTATCATTATATCACTCACTACGTAGCTGTGTGTGTGAAAGAAACTATTTCCATTGTTAAATATGCGCGTGTGTATATATATAATGTGATGTGTGCGTGAATGTATTTCTGTAGTCGAATGTGTGTGCAATACAGATTTTTATATAACCTGTATTGTCGTTGCATTTCGTTTTTCATGTAAAGATTTCGTTTTTTGCCGTCGACCCTGCAAGGTCGTGCACGAACAATTTGCTAACAGAGCAAAATTTCAGCAAAAAAAAAAAAACTATACGTGGATATGAGTATGTATTTATACGTGTATGTGTGTATACGCGTATATGTTTGTATATGTGTGTGTCTGTATATGTGTATATACGTGTACATCTGTCTGTATATATGTGTTGATGAAGATGTGCGCGTTTGCGTGTGAGAACCTATGCGTGTATGTAGATATGTGTGTGTAGTTTGTATGTAGTGTTGAGTAGACTGGGGAATGTGATGTGAAGTGCCTTGCTCAAGCATACAACGTGTCTCCTAGTTCGGGCATCGAACCCACAGTCTCATAATCTTTGAGCCCAACACCTTAACCGCTAAGCCACGCATCCCTACACATCTTAACCCTTTAGCATTGAAACCGGCCATATCCGGTTCAAATATTCCACCTGTTTTGTGTTCAAACTGACCAGATCTGGACTCTCACAACCACGCAACAATGTGAATAAATGAATTCAGGTAAAAAAAGAAGTCACAGGGGTTTTGTCCGGGGGGAGGGTGTCCTAGGGGGTTTATCCTAATGGGTGGTTTTGTCCAGATCCCATAAATTAATTGCCTTTTTTTTTCCTCGCCAAAATTGTGACTATTACTGTGACTTTTTTTCCCCTATGACTTCATTACCGTTCAACGAACAAATAAGCATCATCATTGGACAGAATGATCTGAATGCTGGTGGGTTTCAAACATAAAACACCGTCAAGCATGAACCCCCACCCCCACCCCCACTCCAGTCTTTCACGCAGCTTCTGTCAACCAAATTTCATTCACAACGTTCAAATCAACGCCAGGCCTTGAAAGAAGACACCCAAGACCCTTACCCAAGGTGTCACACGATGGGGATTGAACATGAAACAGCGTAAATGACACATGAACCACACAGCGAGTTAGGATTGTCTTTAAGTAAAGGAATACTAAACGCTCTCTCGTTCACCAGGTTTCCTGTATCGAGTGTAGCCATGTGTTTAAGATGTGTTTATTGGCTTAATAAGTTAAAAATAGTATCTATTATCTCTGAATTTACCTATCAGTATTATATAGAGAGCTACTCGTCTTTTCTCTCTTTGTTGTACTTGTTATATTCTATTGATTTGTAAATCGATCGAACCATTGATCTGTCTGTCAGTACGACTAGAATATTTCCAAGGTTTCGATTTTCCCCTCGTGTCTATAGACTTAAAACCTGCTCTACGCTATTAGTTTATTGTTGGGTTAACAATATACACATCTCTCTCTCTCTCTCTCTCTCTCTCTCTCTCTCTCTCTCTCTCTCTCTCTCTCTCTCTCTCTTCTCTCTCTCTCTCTCTCTCTCTCACTCTCTCTCTCTCTCTCTCTCTCTCTCTCTCACTTATATGTAAAGTATGTGGATAATATATATATATACTCTTTTACTCTCTTTTGCTTGTTTCAGTCATTCGACTGTGGCCATGCTAGAGCACCGCCTTTAGTCAAGTAAATCGACTCCAGGACTTTATTCTTTCTTAGTCTAGTACTTATTGTATCGGTGTCCTTTGCCGAGCCGCTAAGTTACGGGGACGTAAACACACCAGCATCGGTTGTCAAGCGATGTTTGGGGGGGGGGGGGGGGACAAACACTGACACACAAACATATACACACATATATACATATATACGACTGGCTTCTTTCAGTTTCCATCTACCAAATCCACTCACAATGCTTTGGTTGCCCGAGGCTATAGTAGAAGACAATTTCCCAAGGTGCCACGTAGTGGGACTGAACCCGGAACCATGTGGGAGGGGGGGGGGGGGGGGAAAGCAAGCTACTTACCACACAGCCAGCCATACGCCTATATATATATATATATATATATATATATATATATATATATATATATATGGCGATCTTACGGTACGAGTCCTAAATATCGGCCTTTTCCGTAAAAAGTGTTGGAGAGAAACAGGGAAACGACATCATAAAAGCGAAAGACATACAGACAGCGCGATTTATTTTGAAGGGTTTGGGGTTTCGGTTTTAGGGTTTAGGTTTTGGGTTAGGGAATTCCGTCCATAACCGTAACTCTAACACCGTAGTGAAGATCGTGCGGGTGTTACGGAAAAGGCCGATCTTTGGTAAAGATCGCCGAAGACACTTTTTACAGAAAAGGCCGACATTTAGGACTCGTACCGCAAGATCGCCCACATATGTGTTTGTGTGTGTGTGTGTGTGTGTGTGTGTGTGTGTGCTGTGAATATTATTTGGATATATATGGTTGCTGAGAAAGACTCTGCAACATGCTATTTCATGAATGTTGTTGTTTAGCCCTGCGTCAGTCGCGATTGAGCAGATATATGATCAAAGAATTCCAGCCATGATCATCCAGTTTCTTTCTATTTAGATACGATATAAAGCATAATCGCTGGTAGGGCCAACATATTTCGTTCTGCAACCACGATATACTCCCAAGTATATTAAAGGCTTATAAATCAATACTGTATCCCATATGTGTTAGTAATTCGATTCAATCACTTTTTAAAGTGTATCTCTACAGATTTTTCGATATAATTTAGAGCCAGTACTGAAAGTTATGATGTTTTGTATACGAATACATCTATGTAAACAATGCGATCGAATATAAAAAAATTAGGTAATGGGTGTATATACATGTTTCGGGAGTTTTTGCTCCCTTCTTCAGCATCATATCCAACCCATTAATTGCCTGGAATGTGTTTAATATGTAAAACTGACATATCCAGTTGTGTTACACCATTAAACTTAGTGGTTCATTTAAGCAACAAGTTTCGTGGATGATTAATGGGTTGGATGTGGCACTGATGAAGGATCAAGAACTCTTGAAACATGTATATACATCCATTACCTATTTTTCTATCTTCAATCGCATTGTTTACATAGACGTATTCGTATATGAAACGTCCTAACTCTCAGCACTGGATCTATTTTCTATAGAAAGTCTATAGCGATAACTTTAAAAAAAAGTGATTATACAATGTAGTCCGATATATATCATATTTGTACATTTTTTTAAATATTGTAGGGTGTAATTTGAGGGAGATTTAGCTGCTATCTCTTGTGGGTCACTGTAAATATGGACGGTAAAGTTCAAGATTCCATCGCTGTCGCACCAAAATCTGCAGTCGCCTGATGCTACAGAATTCAGTAGAAAGCCAGTCTTCATGCAACAATAACAAAAAAGCCGTCGAGAAGAAAATGGCTGTGAGGCGGTGTCGAGGAACAGAAAAATAAAGGTGACTGGAATTCTGTAGAACTCTTATGGAAGAATGAAAATTTCAACGGAATAAGAATAGCAGACAATATATATTGCGGTGAGGGCGGTGAGCTGGTAGAATCGCTAGCGCAAAAGAAAAAACGCTTCACAGCATTTCTTCTGACTTGACGTTCTGCGTTCAAATTCCGCAATTCATCCTTTCGGAGTCGATAAAATAAGTACCAGCTGAGCACTGGGGTCGATGTAATCGACTTACCCTTTCCCCAGAAATTGCTGGCCTTGTGCCAAAATTTGAAACCAATATATATGATGATGGTGATGATCAGAAATATTTGCAACTTGAATAGGAATAACTGCCAGCACCAAATTGTGGGGTCATGAAGCGAAAAGCTAGGGGCAAGGGGAAGGTTCAACTGGTCCGGGGTCAGAGACAGACAAAGAGGGGGTGGGAAAATCCAAAAGTATAATGTAAGGCTGTGTGTAGCCTTTGTGGTGTTAAAGAATGGCTATCATAGATACAGTGATACAGTCTTTGACAATTTCTTAACATTTTCTTATGATTGTCAAAGACTGTATCACTGTGTTTTAATAACCATTTTTTAATACAACAAAGGCTACACAAAGCCTTAAATCTTTTTTTAGAAAGTGAAACCGGTCAAGTCAATAAATATCTTTAAAAGACCTCTGCATCTTCAAATCCTCTTTCCTACACACACACACACACACACACATACACACACACACACACACACATGCATACTGTGTACAAAAATCCAGTGAAATCTTGATGTAAATAACCACTATCCAAAGCATAGAAACTGCTTCAGTAATAACAACAACAATAATAATAATTAATAATGACTATAAACTTGGTTTGTTCAGTCACTGCAAACAACGACCACAAGCCATGAATGAAACGAAATGGCTGTCCATTTGACTATATTAACATCTATTGAGTGAAATCCAAAACCTGAATGGAGAATGAGCAAGAACTATAACTCTTCGTTAACGGCTGTAATTATATGAGTATCAACTGTTGTTGTTGTTATAGTCTTAAAACATAACGATACGTATATATAAAACGTATCTATGGCAACAGTATTTGCTGCTGCATGGTGACTGTTTCGCACATTACAACACATGATCAATAGCAAATCAATTGGTTTATCTTTCCAGTGGGTTCACGTGATTTTCTGTTGGGTTATTGTGTAGTTTAGTGTTCCGTTTGCTTTACACAGAATTTGTCGTTTATCTGTTAAAGTTGTTTAAGGGAGGAGAAAAATGTGTTGGTCAGCTAGTCACGGCGGAATGGATGGATGCGCGCGCACGCACACACGATAGGAAAGAATACAGGGGAAAAAAATTATGAAACGTATTATACAGTCAATAGTTGAGCATACTAGATACTTAAAATCTAACGCCGAAGGAAGGAAGACAGGATCAAAGGAACAAAGAATTAGCTCAACTATTTTAATACTCTTGTATATAACTATTTTATAAATGCTTTGATGCAATTTACAGCTGCCTGCCTATCTTATATAACGTTCAGAAGGCTATATAGGTGTCATTATCAGTTAGCACAGTTATTTAGTTACGATCGTTTCGATAGCTGGTGAAATTATTTACATCAGTCAGCATGCTGAATCACGTATACGAAAATTACACTGGTCAATAAAATTTGAACTTTTTGCTGACCCATGAACTAAAGAAAGTAAAATTTATAATACTTTTAACGCAGATTTCAAATCTGTTTTTAGAATTTTTCTATCAGGCATGGTTTTTATGTGACAGTAATTAAATTATACAATAAATGTACTATAATTAATGCAGAAATAAGGCTGGCAATTATAACTGGTCAACAGAATTAATGAAAAATTCTGTCCCGCAAACAAAAGTAGGTGAACCTAATGTTTTCAGATTCTTTCTAGAAGTCATAGTTTTTTCTGTGGTAGTATATGTAAATTGTGAAACAATTGTATTTCATGAAGTTTTGAATTCATGGTATTCATGACTAAGGAAAATAGTTTAATAAGGGGTCAACCAGGCTCATATTACAAGGAAACTTACCTTTAAAATGTCGAGTCGTGTGATTTTCGACTGTATTTAGCTTCTGGAACGTCCCTTTTCAGTCACCAACCCTAACCAACCAACATAGAAGAGCTCCACTTTCTTTGGTACTAGGTTTCCATGTTGAGAATGCCCTGGTGAAACCTCTTGCTGTGCTCGTCACTGACAGCCCCAAGATTTGCAGGGGAAAAGTCCAAGTGAGAGTTCAAGAAGTGGATGTTTCGGCTCAGATTGCATCCCAAGGCCTTCTATGGTGTCAGTAGCTGCTCTGTGATTCCCCCAAAACATTCTGCAAACTTTCTTAAATGACAACTACGCAACTTTTTCAACATCATTGAGCTCTTCATGCAACTTTCGGTCTCTCATCAGCTCCCTAATCTGTGGCCCAACAAAAATACCCGTCTTGATTTTTGCGTCACTTACTCTTGGGAATTTAGTTTTCAAATACGTGAATCCCTTGCCAGTTCTATCCATACCTTTGACGAAATTCTTCATCAACCCTAGCTTAATATGCAAAGGAGGCAGACACATTTTCTTAGAAGCAACAATGGGAGAATTGATGACATTGTTCTGTCCAGGAGTCAGAGATCGTTTCGGCTACACATTCTTTTCATAATGATTTTTCTTATCCCGACTGTTTTCACTTTCAGAGAAAGCAACAAAACTTAGTGTAACCCAGCTGCATTCCAAGTAAAAATGCAACAACCCTTAGGTCACCACAAATATTCTACTTTTGTTTCTCATATTTAATTTTCTTTTTGCAACAGAAGCTTCATACTCTCTCGTATGTTTCCTTCATGTTAGTTGCACGGACAGGAGGAACAGAAGGGAACTTATTTCCATTGTGGAGTAAAACTGCTTTCAAGCTCACTTTTGAGGAGTCAATAAATAAACGCCACTCATTCGTGCCATATTTGTGGTTAAGTCCCTCCATAACAGAAAATACATCATTACAAAACATCACACCGTCCTCAAGTGAGAAAAAATCCACTTACTATATATATATATATATATATATATATATATACCTATTTCATTTACTATATATCTCGGCACTACATGGCTTAGGACACATCTCTCCGAACATCTGATAAGCCTTATGCACCCAGGAAACGTAACTCATGCAGAACTGGCTCCAAACTGTAGCTAAATACAATAATAGTAACCCAATATCTTGTGCTATTTTCTTTTGTTTGTTCACACACACACACACACTCTCTCTCTCTCTCTCTCTCTCTCTCTCTCTCTATATATATATATATATATATATATATATATATATATATATATATATATATATATATATATATATATATATAGTTAAACAGGACAGCAAGCATCTCAAGTCGTATACAATATTAGTATAGGAAGAAATTCAAAATCTTACAGCTGTTTCTGGGATATTCTGTCACCAGAGACAAATAGAGAAAATGAGAATGGTATATATATTAATAAGATGACGACATAGAGGATGGGAGTAAAAGAATGAGATGGAAAGTGAAAAGAAAAAAGAAGCATAAAAGTTCATAGTTCAACTTTCCGAAGTTGAGTCCTTATACATATATATATGTGTGTGTGTGTGATTCTAATTTAGATACAAATCCAGAAATTTTGAGGCGTGGAATGGGAATCGATACCTTCCATCCTTCTCCATGACTGGTACATTATTTTATCGACCCCGACAGCCAAGCTGGCCTTGGCAGGGTTTGAACTCAGAACGTAGAGAACCAGGACACCGCGAAGCAAACATCAACCGGACGTCTGTCACTTTGTCCACACGCACGCACTTTCCCTTCTTGTATATAATATTCTCTGTGTAGTGTCGAAAGAAACTAAGAAATAACTGCGTGACCAGGGTCATGTATATAAGCAACAGACGAGTAAAGGTATGTCTAATACCATACAAAAGAAATTTTTCGTTTATTGAAATCATCTTTGTTCCCAGTGAAGACACAACACCCATTCGATCCCCACTGGTATAAGGGGAGATAATTTCAAGAAACAAGAATTCTCCAGAATCGACGCACCATGAAGGAAGAAAATGACTGTCTCTTTTACATATGTACATACCTATATGTATACATACGCGATAATTACACCGTGGCATCGAATGCAGG
This sequence comes from Octopus bimaculoides, assembly GCF_046866305.1. Classification (NCBI taxonomy): domain Eukaryota; kingdom Metazoa; phylum Mollusca; class Cephalopoda; order Octopoda; family Octopodidae; genus Octopus; species Octopus bimaculoides. The sequence continues at coordinate 5,595,334 of NC_142928.1, read as the reverse complement.
CACGTTGGCAGAGAGGACTATTCATTCTCCCGGATAATAAACACTATCCCCGATAATTTTTGCCATTAATACAAACCTGGTAAAAGAGATGGTTATCATCTTTGAGTAAATGCGAAAAAAAAAAACCTCTTTTGAAAAGATCGTAGCAGTAATCCAACAGTGAAATACAACCACGTGGGAAGATGACTCTACATACGCCATGGAGACGAAAGAACCCGGAGTCAGCAATCGCAGATCGCAGAACTATCGAGAAAAATTCCGGTGGACTTTCGAACTGAACTGAAACTTATATAAGTTCTACAGAAATGCTAGGGAGGACTTTCGATAGATTACATGAAGAAACTTAAAGAATATTGGTATTAGAAATGCCCAACATACTCAATTTTATACATTATTTACATTTGACGGATATTTGTCCTCATCTGGCGTAGTGGTTAAGGGCGCAGGCTACTAACCCCAAGATTCCGAGTTCAATTCCAGGCAGTGACCTGAATAATAATAATAATAATAATAATAATAATAACAACAACAACAACAACAATATCGAAAAATCCCCTAGGAATGAGAACCCAGGCTCGAAATTTCTCCAAGACACCTGATGTAGGCTGGTGGGTATATCAGCCGAAATGGTGTGCTAACAACAAACAAGATGAGGACAAATATATTACTATATTCTCAATGTTTTCTCTCACACACATGCATACATCCATGTAAGTTACCTTGGTATAGTACTACACCCTCGTACTATCTCCCTATCCGCTGACCTACCCATCTATCTAAATGGCTGATTCATGATCATTGAAAGTTCAGTAAGTTTTCTGCATGACTTACCATTCATTACTTCACTGAATCTCTCTCACCCTACTCACCCCCACCCACTCAGCTCTTGTGTTGAACAGGTCAAGGAATGTAACTTAGTGTCTATCAGAAAAAACATGGAGGATTTACTTTTGTTTTTCCATTTCTTGTCGTTTCGTAACCCTCCAGTTCAGTGGTTCTCAACCAGGGGCCGTATAAAATTTTGCTAAAATTTATCTGCAATAAATTGGTTATACATCTACAATAAATTGGTTATACATCTACAATACAATATTAAAAAAAAAAAAATTATACGATTTCGAATAACATTTAATTCTAACTGAAATTACATCAAACGGCTATGAAAGTCCAGTGGCAAAAAAAAACCGAAAGAAAGGGTTCCATGGGCAAAAAATGGTCGAGAATCACTGCTCTAGTTAAACCCGATCGAGCAGACATTTGGTGAGAGGCGTTTTGTGACAGTTACCTTTTAAGGGTATCAGTAGAACTACATAAGAAATTCCAGAAGGATGGTCTTCTGGAATAAATAGTGTCCAGACAGGAAATTGTGATCTGGAATGAAAGATTTTCCAGAGTGATTGTGATCTGGAGTAAAGTTTCAGTGAAGGAGGAAAACATTTAGCCAGAAAACTGACAATCAAAGTCCCTACTGATATTTGTTCCGCCTCAATTATACAAACAATCCCCTATCACTGTTGCTACTGCAAATGTAGTTATTGACTCGTTGGGAATCTGCAATTATCATCGCCCATTGTTCACAAACTTGTGACTCTATCAATGGTTGACCCCATTTGAGGTTGAGACAAGATCTTGTACGGTTCCTCGTTGAGAAGACGTTGGTGTTGCCCTGGCGGAGGTTTGCGCTCTCTGAGTGTTGTTGTTGTTGTTGTTGTTGTTGTTGTTGTTATTATTATTGCTAAGGCGGCGAGCTGGCTGAGTCGTTAGCACGCCGGGCGAAATACTCAGTGGTATTTCATCTGTCTTCACGTTCCGAGTTCAAATGCCGCCGGGGTCGACTTTGCCTTTCAGTCTTTCGAGATCGATAAACTAAATACCAGTTACGCACTGGAGTCGCTGTAATCGACTAGTTACCTCCCCACAAATTTCAGGCCTTGTGCCTATAGTAGAAACTACTACTACTACAACTACTACTACTACTACTACTACTACTATTACTACTACTGCTGCTGCTGCGATTGTCATTGTCGTTTATTATAACGTTCGAGATGGTGGTGGTGGTGGTGGGGTGTTCGGTAGTAACGAATGTTCTTGTTTTGCGTTAAGTCAGCTTGTTTACTAAAACGACGAACAAAAACAGCCTGCACTCTATTTCGAAAGGTGTCTACGATCTGTTTATGATGAGTAAAAATAAGGAATTTCATTCTTGCGTTCTTTCATACCTGCGCATATACACAATTTGCGTTTGTGCGTACATCATATCTATATATCTACCTATATATATATATATATATAGGTAGATATATAGATATATACACACGGCAGCTGATAATCCGCTTACATAATCCCAGCGTTTTTATTCTAACACTACGTATTAGTGAAATTATGAGCTTCTTCTTCTCTTCCTCCTCCTTTTCTTCTTCTTCTCCTCCCTTCTTTGTCTTTTCTTTCCCCACCCCCCAACCAACCACGAAATTCGGAGCACGTGCTGGTGTGTTTTGGAAGTGAAGCTGTACAAAGAAAATCGATAGTTAACAATACGTTGCCGTGTGTGCTTATACGTGTGTGTGTATATGTTTAAATATTGTGCGTGTATATATTTGTATACATAGTGTGTGTGTGTATCTAAAATGCGTAAATTGTGTGAGTACTTCTGTATTCGGTACACTCGCCTACATTGGCGGAAAACAAAGCAAATAGGAATGGAACACACACACACACACACTCACAGAGTCGTTAGTCCCATTTCGTCTCAATATTGGTCTCGTATCGAAGGCCGATTTGGCTGAAAGTGCAAAGTTCGTATGTTTGAAATCAGCAACACTACTATGCAACATAGATGCACACACACGCGCTCGCGCGCGCACGATATTTACTGAAACTTTATATACACACTGGTCCATGCTGGAGCATCGGTAGCATGTTTATATATATATATATATATATATATATATATATATATATATAACATCAATCTTCGGAATTTGTTTCCTCATAACTTTCTGAAAATGTATCTAAATGAAAAATTCTGCATTTTCGACAGGGTAATTACGATGTTTTACGTTTTACTTGTTGCTGACATTAGACTGCGGCCATGCTGGGGCACCGCCTTGAATTTAGAGTTGAATGAATCAGACCCAATGCATACTTAAGCCAGGCACTTTTTCTATCAGTCTCTTGCACCGAATCGCTATGTTGCAGGGACGTAAACACACCAACAGCGGTTGTTAAGCCGTGTTGGGAGACACACTCACACACGCACACTCACACACACACACACACACACACACACGCACACTCCCTCATATACTCGACGGGTTTCCTTCGGTTTCTATCTACCAAATTCACTTAAAGGCTTTGGTCGGCTCTTCCAAGATGTCACGTAGTGGGACTGAACCCGGAATCCTGTGGTTGGGAAGCAAACTTATTACGACACAGCCACGTCTGCGCCTATAAATAGGTAATGGGTGTAGATGCATATTTCAAGACTGATTGTTCCTTCTTCAGTACCAAATCCAAACTCATAACTTTTTCCTCATAACTTTGTGAAAAATATATATATATATTTAAATAAAATTGAGCAGGAACGCATTTTCGACTGTAATTACGCTGGTGATGATGATGATGAAAATTTCTATATTTAAGAGATGAGGAATTAGGTACATTATTTACATTATTTACATTTGATGGACATTTGTCCTCATCTTGTTTGTTGTTAACCCAACGTTTCGGCTGATATACCCTCCAGCCTTCATCAGGTGTCTTGGGGAAATTTCGAACCTGGGTTCTCATTCCTAAGGTATTTTTCGATGTTATGGCGTAGTGGTTAAGAGCGCAGGCTACTAACCCCAAGATTCCGAGTTCGATTCTAGGCAGTGACCTGAATAATAACAACAACAACAACAACATCGAAAAATACCTTAGGAATGAGAACCCAGGTTTGAGATTTCCCCAAGACACCTGATGAAGCCTGGAGGGTATATCAGTCGAAACGTGTTAACAACAAACAAGATGGGGACAAATATCCATCAAATGTAAATAATGTAGATGATGAAATTTAGAGAAAAAAAAAATATCTGAAAGGCTTTCGAACCATTCATGTCACCCCCATCTTCGAAAACATCTTTGCTAAATTACCTTTACAATTTCGCATTTGAAGAAACAGTCATGTTGGGCATAAAACTTTTTGTTTGTGCTTGTCGTGCGTATATACATGCACGCACACACACACACACACACACACACACACACACACATATATATATATATAACAACACGCACATATATACACACACATATAGCCAAACCCCACCATCCATTTATCCATCCATCCATACATAAATACATACATACATACATAACCGGGTCGATAGGCTTGTATTCACTATCATGTAATCGTGGTTTCGATTCCCAGACCGGCTGCGCGTTGTGTTCGTGAGCAAGGCACTTTATTTCACGTTGCTCCAGGCCACTCAGCTGTAAATGAGTAACCCTGAGTGTATATATATATATATATATATATATATATATATATATATATATATATATACACATTATATATATATAATGTGTGTGCGTATGTATATATGTTCATATATGTGTACATATGTGTATATGTGCATATATATATGTGTATATATGTATATATATACGTGTATAGTGTATATATATGTATACATGTGTAAATATACATGTGTAGTGTATATTTGTGTGTATATATATATATATACATGTGTAATGTATATGTGTATAAATATATACGTGTGTAGTGTATATATAGTCTTTTATTGATTTCAGTCATTTGACTGCGGCCATGCTGGAGCACCGTTTTTAGTCGAGCAAATCGGCCCCAGGACTTATTTTTTGTAAGGTAGTACTTATTCCTTCGGTCACTTTTGCTGAACCGCTAAATTACGGTAACGTAAACACACCAACATCGGTTGTCAAGCGGTGGGGGGACAAACACAGACACACAAACACATACACACGTGTATGTATATATATATATATATATATATATATATATATATTCGACGGGCTTCTTTAAATTTCCGTCTACCAAATCCACCCAAAAGGCTTTAGTCGGCCCGTGGCTATAGTAGAAGGCACTTTCCCAAGGTGCCACGCAGTGAGACTTGAACCCGGAACCATGTGGTTGGGAAGCAAACTTCTTTATTTCATAAAAATTCGCCATACAGCGTTACATAGAGGGGACAAACATTTGCAAACTTCTTACCACACAATATTATTAGGAATTGTATTAAAAAAAAATTAAGCTATTTTTCTGTATTGAAAAACTATAATCAATTTTTGCACATAAATTTTTGCACATAAATTTTATATGGACTCGCAAGGGCCATGTGGACCCTGGTTGAAAACCACTGCTGTATGAGGAACCGGTTGCACACAGGAAATATATATGTGTATATATATATATGTGTGTGTGTTATTTTCTTGGACAAGTCACCCTTTACCTTATTTCCGACCACCGGCCAAGTATACGTGTAGAGAAACATTGAGGAGGATCTGTGATGATCTGGGGGTGGGGTGCTATATCTTGGAAATCCGCCGGCCCAATGGTTTCTCTTCATGGCAGAATTAATAGTGAAGACTAGTTAAGCATTTTATCTGATCAAATTCATCCTATGGTTGCGGAACTGTTTTTAGAGGCAAACGCAATCTTTCAGGATGATAATGCATCAATTCACACAGCTAATGTTGTTACTGAATGGCACGAAGAACATTCTAGTGAAGCTGAACATCTTATCTGGCCACCATAGTCCCCAGATCTCAATATTATTGAACATTTATGGTGCATTTTAGAAAAACAAGTAAGAAGTCGATATCCTCCACCATCATCACTACAAGAACTGGAGACTGTTTTAGCTGAAGAATGGAGAAAAATTCCTTTGGAAACAATTCAGACTTTGTACGAGTCCGCACCTCGTAGAATTCAAGCTGTAATTACTGCCAAAGGTGGTCCTACCCCATATTAAAATAAATTTGTTTGAAATTTTAAGGTGTTTCCATTATTTTGTCCAACCTCTGTATATATATATTTGTCATTTGACTGCGGACATGTCTTTAGTCGAGCAAATCGACTCCAGGACTTATTCTTTGTAAGCTTAGTACTTATTTTATCGGTTCCTCTTGCCGAACCGCTAAGTTACGGGGACGTAAACACACCAGCATCTGTTGTCAAGCGATGTTGGGAGGACAAACAAAGACGCACAAACATATACATATATTATATATATATATATACACGACGGGCTTCTTTCAGTTTCCGTCTACCAAATCCACTCACAAAGCTTTGGTCGGCCCGAGGCTATAGTAGAAGACACTTGCCCAAGGTGCCACGCAGTGGGACTGAACCCGGAACCATGTGGTTGGGGAGCAAGTTACTTACCATACATATACATCCTTTTATTCTTTTACTTGTTTCAGTCATTTGACTGCGGCCATGCTGCAGCACCGCCTTTAGTCGAGCAAATCGACCCCAGGACTTATTCTCTGCAAGCCTAGTACTTATTCTATTGGTCTTTTTGGTCGATCCGCTAATATACGGAGGCGTAAACATACCAGCATCGGTTGCCAAGCGATGTTGGGGAAACAGACAGACACACAGACACACACTGACTCACACACAAATATATTTATTTATTTATTTATTTATTTATTAATGAATGGAAAAAATACAGTGACTCAAGGGTCGAGTGGTTAGTGACAATTATTAAAAAAACCTATATATACTCGGGTTTTGAGTTCGACTTCGCCGTTTGCATCACTGAACCTACTTTGTGTGTGTGTGTGTGTGTATATATATATATATATATATATATATATATATATATATATATGCAGGACTGGCTGTATGGTAAGTACCAGATGGTTCCGGGTTCAAGTCCAACTGCGTGGCACCTTGGACAAGTATCTTCTACTATAGCCACGGGCCAACCAAAGCCTTGTGAGTGGATTTGGTAGACGGAAACTAAAAGAAGCCCGTCATATATATATGACGGGCTTCTTTTACGTACCATACAGCCACTCCTGCATATATATATATATATACACACACACACACACACAAAGTAGGTTCAGTGATGCAAACGGCGAAGTCGAACTCAAAACGCGAGTATATATAGGTTTCTTTTTAATAATTGTCACTAACCTCTCGGCCCTTGAGTCACTGTATTTTTTTCCATTCATTAATAAAAAAACAAAAACGTATACAGTAATCCTTCGCCATATCGCGGTTCACGTATCGCAGTTTAGGACTAAAGTTTACGTCGATTCCTCCGTAGAGTTGTTTTGCATTTATAATAAAATAAATATTCTTTTATTCTTCTTCTTGTTTCAGTCATTTGACCGTGGCCATACTGGGGCACCGTCCCTGAATAATGAAAGAAAATATACAGTACAGTACTGTTTCTACTTCGTGTATTTCCTCCTATCATGGCAGGGTTTTGGGACCTAACACCCGCGATAGTCGAGGGATCATTGTATTTCATTAATAATCGGGAGACGTTACACAGTGATTCAAGGATCGAAAGTTTTGTTTATTGGTATTTACACGGAAATGAAAGTTGTGGTTCCGGGTTCACTCCCACTGCATGGGACCTTTGGCAGGTGGAAGTCGGGTCGACCGAACCCTTGTGAGTGGATGTGGTAGACGGAAACTGAAAGAAGCCCGTCGCGCACGCGTATGTGTGTAGGGGTGGGTTTGTTCCTCCCACACGCACCGCTTGACAATCGGTGCTAGTATGTTTACATCCTCGTAGCATAGTGGTTCGACAAAACTGACCGATAGAATAAGTACTCGGCTTAAAATGCAAAATACGAGTACCGGTGTAGATTCATTTCACTAAAACTTCAACGCGGTGCCCCAGTATGGCCGCAGTCCAATAACTGAAACAAATAGAACATGCGCGCGCGCACACACACTCGCGTGCACGTTCGCTCATACGCGCACGCGCTCATGCGCACACACGTATATATGCACGCACGCTCACACACACACGCACACACGCACACACACGCACACACAGTACCATCATCGATAGACTATTTTCTACTCTTGTCACACAATACACATGACCAATCAGCTGCACGTGATTTTCCTATCAAACGCCCACGCACACCACACTCGAACATACTTTCACTATCAACACAGACAATCCCCCCCCCCCTCACACACACACGCACATCATCCTGGTGTCATCTTAGCGAAATAAGCAAATAAATGTGAGAATGTGTGACATTCATGCCTCACTTGTGATCGAAATACAGTGTAAAACTTGAGTGCATGTATAGGTGTGTGTGTGTGTATGGGGGGAAGGTGTGGCTGTGTGGAATGAAGTTTGGTTCCCTACCACATGGTTCCAAGTTCAGTCCCACTGCATGGCACCTTGGGCGAATGACTTCTACTATAGCCTCGGATTGACCGAAGCCTTATGAGTGGATTTGGTAGACGGAAACTGAAAGAAGCCCGTCATGTGCCTGTGTGTCTTTGCGTTTGTCCCCCACTAACAACCGGTGTTAGTATGTTTACATCCCGTTAACTTAGCGTTTTGACAGAGGAAACCAATAGAATAAGTACGTAGCTTTAAATAAAAGTCCTGTGGCCGATTCGTTCAACAATCCCCCCACACACACACACACACACTAAGATGATAGATACACAACGCATGTGTTTGTGTGTTAATGTCCGTAGGTTTGTGTTCATTTCTGATAATCTTTGCTAATTGTACACGTGCAAGTTGTCGAGGGGAGGGGGATTTTTACTAGTTTCATTCATTAGACTGCGGCCATGCTGAAGCTACCACCTTGAAGAATTTTTGTTGTTATTTATGCAAAAGTGTCGTAAGTCCAAAATGTTGCTTTTTCAGAAAACGAAAAAATAGTTTTACCATTCTATAGCAGAACTGTTGTACTACACTTTGACAGTTTTTGATATCTTGGCATCCGAAGTCGACTTTGCCTTTCATCCTCTCTGGTGTGATAAAATTAAGTACCAGTCAAATACTTGGGTTGATTTAATTGATTAGCTTTTCCTCTCAAAAGTGCTGGCCTTGAGCCAAAATTAGAAATGATCATTTCAGGGCAATGGAACAGCAGAATTGTTTGAACGTTGAATAAAATGAAATGCCATGGAGTACTTCTTCCGGCTCTTTATGTTCTGAGTTCAAATTCTATCAGGGGTTAAGTATGCCTTTTATTTTTCAGGTCGATAAAATAAAGTACCCTGATAAGTAGTAAATAGCTTGATCTCATTGACTGTTCAGGTTTTGAGCATATCTTAGAAATTTCATCATTTAGCACCCACTTGTCAAACGGAGTTTATAGAGGCAGATTTTCTATGACTCGGTGCCCTTCTTGTCACCAACTTTCACCCGTTACCTTTGCCCAGACATGTTTCACAGAAGACTAGAAATGGATGACATCGCTTTTATGAAGGTGGTGGTCGATCTACAGCAATCACACACACACACACACACACACACACACACACACACACACACACACACACACACACACACACACACACACACACGAAATGCTACAATCGGTTTCCTTTTGTGAAATCCACTCAGAAGATATTGGTCGGCCCTGAACTACAGTACCGTGCAATGGGACTGAACTCTGATCCATATGTTTGGGAAACAACCTTCTCAACAGCACAGACATATCTGCTCCTATTTATTTATTTATTTACTAGATGAATTACTTAGCATATTCTCTGTTCATACCACAATAAACAAACTGCATTTTCTAAACAGAGTTCAATGGTATTTCATTGAGTAAGGCGGCGAGCTGGCAGAATCGTTAGCACGTCGGGCGAAATGCTTAACGGTATTTCGTCTGCCGTTACGTTCTGAGTTCAAATTCCGCCGAGGTTGACTTTGCCTTTTATCCTTTCGGGGTCGATAAATTAAGTACCAATTGTGTACTGGGTCGATGTAATCGACTTAATCCGTTTGTCTGTTCTTGTTTGTCCCCTCTATGTTTAGCCCCTTGTGGGCAATAACGAAATAGGTATTTCATTGAGTAATTCTCTGTCTAAAATCAGAACGCATTTTTTTATCATAAAATTATTTCATAAAAGCATTTCGTCATAAAAAAAAGAAAGAACGGAGAGGAACCAACACAAATAAGAGTACATCTCTCTCTCTCTCTCTCTCTCTCTCTCTCTCTCTCTCTCACACACACACACACACACACACACACACACACACACACACCTTTCTCTGCCAAAAGAATCAATATTTAACTATTTCACCGCATTCAGTCTTTAAATATCGGTTTACTATTAATACCTTAACTTTCCAAAATGTGTTCCATAAATAAAAATGGCGGTGAAACAAAAGCAACTGAAATAGAATTTTTGTTAAGACTAGTTCTAACAGGTTTATAAAACTGCCTTCAGTCTTGCACAAATTCTGTCTTTCAGACCGATTAGTCATTTTTTTTTTTTTTGATTGGGTCCAGTTCCTTTGCTCTAGGGGTTTTCCTGTCAATACTTGCACACAACGCTATTTTTTCTTTCCGTTTCCATATGATTGCGTCAGACGACACCTCTCCTCCATTTTGTTGATTCATATTTCTGACAAAATATTATTGCCAGTAAGTCCAAAGAGTTGGTTTCGCGATTTAATTCTTTCTTTCTTTCTTTTCTTTGTTTTTTTTTTTGTACATGAGTTGCCGTGTGGTAAGTAGTTTGCTTACTAACCACATGGTTCCGGGTTCAGTCCCACTGTGTGGCACCTTGGGCAAGTGTCTTCTACTATAGCCTCGGGCTGACCAAAGCCTTGTGAGTGGATTTGGTAGACGACGATGTTGGTCCTTTATAAATAATAACATCAATAATCACATCCTGGGAAGGATATACTGCTTGGAGTTCATGACAAGTTGTCTGATCTAGCAATCTGTGGCTGGCCTATCACAACTGGAAAATAATTGTGCTATATTCTTTTCTACTCTAGGCACAAGGCCTGAAATCTTTGGGGAGGGGGCCAGTCAATTCGATCGACCCCAGTGCATAACTGGTACTTAATTTATCGACCCCAAAAGGATGAAAGGCAAAGTCGACCTCGGCTGAATTATAACTGAGAACGTAAAGACATGAAATACAGCTACGCATTTCACCCAGTGTGCTAATATTTCTTATTTTTTTATTGCTCACAAGGGGCCAAACATAGAGGGGACAAACAAGGACAGACAAAGGGATTAAGTCGATTTAATCGACCCCAGTGCTAATATTTCTGCCAGCTCACTGCCTTTTATTGCGCTAAATTCCTTATCTGCTATCTGTCTTAATAGACTGGATGTGGTGAGAACGCAGACACAATATGCGGCTGCCTCAACATTCTGCAATAACTGTCAAAAACCGCCTTTTATAGGGCACAAAGGGAAAATTCTAGAAAATTGAATTGCACAGTGGTTTGACGCTAAATGGTTGCTTAATAGACCAATCAAATGAAACTGTTGTGATTTGACCGTGATGTTTTACCAGCTACCTGATGGCTCGGTTTCGAATCACTGCCACAGTCTCCTTATCAGTCCTGCAGGAATATGAACTCAGAAATCAAAGATCACCGACATTACATGATAATTCGTAAAACAAGGATTTTGCCATTTCAGAACTAATTGTGGATCTTTTTTAAAACGGGGGCCACATTTTTCATTAACGAAACACTTTGAAACTTGGAACACTAGTAGAATGTGTCATATAAAACATCTTTTTCTCTTAGTATTCTTTAAAAAAAAGAAATCCATAAGTTATTCCATGTTAAAGTTGTCGTATTTCTGTAATTTCAACCAATCACTGACGTCCATTCAGCCGATATACATTAAGTGCCGACTACATAAACAAACGATTCTGAAACAATTAACCCTAACCGTAGGGTTAGGGTTAGGGTTAAAGCAAATTTAAAATGAAAAAAGCAAATAAAACGAAGGTATGGAGATTAAATACGCTTTACATCGCTTAATCAGCCAAAGGAGTAAATGTAAACAACTGAATACTTGTCAGTGATTGGTTGAAATTATCGAAATAAGACAATTTTTTACATGAAATAAATTCGAATACAAAAATATTTTTCTGTTCTATAACACAAAATAGATAAGTATACGAAGTTTGAAAGTCTTTCCGTACCAAAAACACTACGTAAAACATTAATGAAAAATGTGGCCCCCGTTTTAAAATAGATCCCAAAACTATTTTGATAAATATTAACGAGTTTTAAAAAAATTCTAGTGATATATCCACTTGGAACAGTTTGCTATAAATTCTTGATATCCAAACAAAACAAAAGAACTTCTTACTCTGCTGATGAACTTCTTTCTTGAAAAAACATTGAAAGAAAAGATTCATTGCAATTAATATTAATTATTGCAGAGATTTTCTTTTTTAGCTGCAGACATTCCTTGTCTATGATTATTTCTCTCTCATTGTGTGTGAGGGGACCTTCCTTTTACTCATTGTCTGCCAACAAGCCTAATATGTGCATTAATTCCGAACCTCTTATGTTAACTTTCGCTGCGTCTCTTTTGCTCTCTCTCTCTCTCTCTCTCTCTCTCTCCCTCCCCACTCTGTATAATGTAAAGCGTAACTTGAGAATCCAACCAACCAACCATTTATATCGGCCATTATAACAAACGCACGCGTGAGATTAAGAACAAAAATAAGCAACAAAATCCAACAAACTAAAAGCTGGAATAAGTTCCCAGTCGGTTCTTTGTTCGACGGAAGAGAAAGTAAATAACGTTTCGGACATAGCGTTTTTTTCAGTTAGTGGTAAAAGAGTAGGGGGAAAAAACAGTAGAAACTGAAAGATGAAGGGAAAAAAAAAAATGAGGGCAAATTGTCTGACCAGAAATAATGAATTGGGCTAAATCGGATATTTTTTTAGCTGGAGGATAGATGTATTGGTGTTTGTGTACGAGTAGTATATATACATTCATACCGCTATGTATAATACATCCATCCATCCATAGTATCACAAAAGTGAAAATGAAAATCGTCTGTTTCCTATTTGTTAAGTAATTTCCGTAAAAAAGAAAGGTTTATTTCTTGAAAATTTTTTCTTCGTGTGTTGTTGACGCCGATATTGTCTTTCATGTCCCCGAGCGAGCTGAACAGTGAACACACATGATCTAACACACACACACACTTTTTATTTTACGTTTTCACAAATCGCTTGTTTTGGGATTTTTTTCAATGTGTATATGTTTATGCATGTATGTTGATTTTATATTTGTGTATGTAAGTATATGTAGGTATTTATGTGCATGCATGTATGTATATAGAATTAAAGAAATAAAGCATTTTTACAGAAATTGCCGAACAAATAGATAAGACAGACGATTTTCATTTTCACTTTCATGATACCATCTCCGAAGGAATGCCAAATTGTCTATCAACTGTTTAAACATAAAAAATAGAAAAGTGTGTGTTCCGTCCGTATGTGCAGTCAATATACAATATACATTTTTTTTTACTCTTCGTTTGTGTATTTACTATGCATTTTTTATTCTTTTATTTGTTTGTCATTTGACTGCGGCCATGCTGGAGCACCTTTTTCATTATATATAATAGTTAGTTGGCTCAGTTTACTAGAATTCTTGCAATAACGTAAAAGCTCTTTCTAGGAGGTATCTATTTAAAACGTAAAAACTAAAAGACAGGGAGATAACTGCAATAAAAGCAGCTAACTGAAACTTTGAAAATATATCGACAATGTAGTTGAGAATATATTTGGGGGAGATCCGACAATAAGGGTATCCAATAAGGCAAAAACTTCCTCAAAATGTTTAAAATCTAAAAATAAGGGGGATAACCGCAACAAAACCAGCTAATTGAAACTTGAAATATCAAGACAACGCAGGTAGCATATTTATCTGATACTCTATTAAAAGATTTATATTTAGAATCTAGAATATTCTATTGGGATGTTATTCATCAGCCATAATGTTATAGAAACATACACACACACTAGGTATTCGAGTAAACGCCGTCCTTTGTCACGTACGTGTACAGCAACTCCTCGTTCACGTCTGTATGATCTCGAGCAGTCTTAGGCAACTAGATTTTTTTTTACCCAGTTCCACCCCAACCACCCTTCCTCGCTGCGGAGAACCTATCCGTACCGCACACACCGACCGACATGCAGTGTTTGAATGGTATAAGATGACGGAGCAGGACACGAGTGACTATATCGGCTGTTTCGGTACATCTTACAAAATGTGTTTTTTGAATATTTACGTTCTGTGAATGTATCGGTTTAACATACATTAGTTTGTATACACTGTTATTGTCAACGACTGATACACATACATACACACAAATTAAACTCTCTCACACTTAGTTGGCAACAAGATAACACAGTTGTCCTAAATGGAAGTTAAGAGAGAGAGTGTGTGTGTGTGTGTGTGTGTGTGTGTGTGTGAAAGGAGGTCAGATGTACTTGAAATAGCGTCATTCCGGCCATCCTGGGTCTTTGTGTTGCCTCTCTCCTTTACAATTTATACCCTTTTGAGATTCTGTCACACCCGTCCTCATTACCCTCACCGTTCACACTCTCTAATGAATAAAATAGCTGGCCGATATAAATTTCTATTTTAATTTCATGGCTGACTTTCGTGTTTGCCTTTCTTGCTTCTTCCTGTCTTTCTTCCCCACTCTCTGACTTTCTCTCTTTCTCCCTACCTCCCCCTCTCTCTCCATTTCTGCTTGACTTGCTTTCTTCCTTCCTCTCTTGCTTTCTCTTTACCTGTCTTGCTTCCTGTCCCTCTCCCTGCCGTCTTTCTCACCCTCCTCCCCTTCCATATCTCACTGATTCTCTCTCCCTCCTTCGTTGCGTATCTTTCTCTACGTTTCCCCCCCCATCTCTCTCTCTCTCTCTCTCCGTCCCTTCCTCTTTCTTTCCCTCCCTACGCTTTTCTCTCTATTTCTCTGCCTCACTGTTTCTTTCTGTTCCTCATTCACTTACACCACTACTCACTTATGTCGTCACAACTCTTCCATTCACTGAATGGAGCCGGGAAGGAAGGAAGCTGAAGGCGGGAATTTGATGAAATAAAATGATAAAATCTCTTGTTTAAACAACGTTACGCAACGGCACGGCAACGGCTCCAGCTTCCTTCGTAATTCTTCTACAATTAGATACGACGGAACTTAATTAGATTTTTATTATTAACTTTTTCTGAAGAAAAAATAAATGCAGATCAATACTTCTGAAGAATTATATACATATATGTTAATGTGTATATATATATGCGTGTGTTTTTGTATGCATATATATACGTATGTGTATGTATATGTCTATACATGTTTGTATACACACACACACGCACTCATCTTTATACATGTCAATGTGTACATGTTTACAAGGGCCTTACGGGACAGAAGGGATGCAGGAACGTTACCTCAAATCAGAGATTTGGCCCATGTGGGGGGGGGGGGGTTCTACCAAAGGCATTTACCGTGCTTGCCAAGTGGTGATGCTAAACCAGATGACGGATGAAGTTTATCCCCCTCCCCCAAAACCAGACGACGGATTAAATTTATCCCCTCCCCTTCCATGTAGGTCTTTTGTAGGATATGAACTTAGAACGCAAGGAACCAGAACAAATACTTGAAGGCATCTGATCCTTACAGTTCCACCAATCTACCGCCTTGGATTGATATTGGCATCAAATTCTTTCATTTGTTCCAGTCATTTGACTGCGGCCATGCTGGAGCACCGCCTTTAGTCGAACAGATCGACCCCAGGACTTATTCTTCGTAAGCCTAGTATTTATTCTATTGGTCTCTATTTGCCGAACCGCTAGGTTACGGGTATGTAAACACACCAACATCGGTGGGGGGATAAACACACACACACATACACAGCTATCTATCTATCTATCATCATCATCATCATCATCGTTTAACGTCCGCTTTCCATGCTAGCATGGGTTGGACGATTTGACTGAGGACTGGTGCAACCGGATGGCTACACCAGGCTCCAATCTAATTTGGCAGAGTTTCTACAGCTGGATGCCCTTCCTAACCCCAACCACTCAGAGAGTGTAGTGGGTGCTTTTACGTGTCACCCGCACGAAAACGGCCACGCTCGAAATGGTGTCTTTTATGTGCCACCCGCACAAGAGCCAGTCCAGGGGCACTGGCAACGATCTCGCTCGAAAACCCTACAAGGCCAGTCAGGCGGTACTGGCAACGGTCACGCTCAGGATGGTACATCTTATGTGCCACCCGAACAAGAGCCAGTCCAGGGGCACTGGCAACGATCTCACTTGGCTTGCCGGGTCTTCTCACGCACAGCACATTTCCAAAGGTCTCGGTCAGTAGTCATCGCCTCGGTGAGGCCCAATGTACGAAGGTCTTGCCTCACCACCTCAGCCCAGGTCTTCCTGGGCCTACCTCTTCCACGGGTTCCCTCAACTGTTAGGGAGTGGCACTTTTTCACGCAGCTATCCTCATTCATTCTCACCACATGTCCAAACCAGCGCAATCGTCTCTCTTGCATACCACTAATGACGCTTCTTATGTTCAGCTTTTCTCTCAAGATACTTACACTCTGATGGGTATGCACATTTACATTACACATCCAGCGGAGCATACTGGCTTCATTCCTTGCGAGCTTACGCATGTCATCAGCAGTTACAGCCCATGTTTCACTGCCATGTAGCATGGCTGTTCGTACACATGCATCATACAGTCTGCCTTTTACTCTGAGTGAGAGTCCCTTTGTCGCCAGCAGGGGTAAGAGCTCTCTAAACTTGGCCCAGGCTATTCTTATTCTAGCAGTTACACTTTCAGCCCCCCCCCCCTCCCCCCACTACTAACTTGGTCACCCAGATAGCGGAAGCTATCAACTACCTCTAGTTTTTCTCCCTGGAATGAGATAGAAGTTGTTTCCTGTTTGTTTACAGTGTTTATTGCACCTGAACATCTGCCACATACAAAGACTAACTTTGTAGTTAATCTGCCTTTGATATTGCTGCACCTCTTATGTGTCCATAGCTTGCACCGGGTACATCTTATAGAGTTACTACCTACTCCTTTACTGCATACTGAGCAGGGCCATCTACCTGAAGGGGTTTGTGTTTTATCTACCTTCCTACTTATTAGGATTTTGGTTTATATATATATATATATACACACACACACACACACACACACACACACACACACACACACACACACACACACACACACACACACACACAACGGGCTTCTTTCAGTTTCCGTCTACCAAATCTACTCACAAGGCTTTAGTCAGCCTGAGGCGATAGTACAAGACACGTGCCCAAAGTGCCATGCAGTGGAACTGAACCAGGGATTGTGCTGAAAATTGAAAGCATTTATCTTTTAAAAAAGATGTAAGTTTTGAAAATTGAAATTTCCTGAAAATTGTGATATTTAGAAATTTCATTTTACTAAGACCCATACAGATGCACGAGGCAGGCAAGGGTACATACACAAATATGTATACATGTGTTTTGCAGACACATATACATGTATGGTCCAGGTTCACATGTATGAGTATGGTGCAAATTTACATGTACGCATATGTATGTCTACATGGTTGATGCAAACACACTAACATGCATATAGAACTTCAAAAAGAAAACAATTATACATGTGACACTGCTACACACACTGCACGTCCCATCCCCACAGGAGGACCACATTAATAATACACACTTTCCTCACTTCAAGACAACCCTTGCTGGCTTCCCAGCAGACACATCTAAGAGACATGACTCCTAAACTAATCCCTTGGTCCCCTTTTCGTTCCATTACCTTTTTCACAGCAGTCACTGACCAATTGTGATAATTTACCTCCAACAATAGAGAGCAGTCGCCACATTCCCTTCCCTATCAAATAACTCTGATGAGCATAAAGTTATATAATCAGTTTGTTATCTAACACTCCATTGTATTCTTTATGCGAAACCAATTGGTAACATTGGCCATGATGGATATTTAATATTATTTCGGATGATATATGCATCTATATATACAGATGCATTGTTGTAGAACTCTGTAGAGAGAGAGGTGCATGTATACTCTACAAACAAATCGATGCCAGGACTTATTCTTTGTAAGCCTAGTACTTATTCTATTGGTCTCTTTTGCGAAACTGCTAAGTTATGGAGACGTAAACAGACTAACATCGGTTGTCAAGCAAAGGTGGAGGGGGGGACAAACACAGACACTCATATATATATATGACGGGCTTCTTTCAGTTTCTCTCTACCAAATCCACCCACAAGGCTTTGGTTGGCTCGAAGCTATAGTAGAAGACATTTGTCCAAAGTGCCATGCAGTAGGACTGAACCTGGAACCATGTAGTTGGGAAGCAAACTACTTACCACACAATCACTCCTGTGCCTAAATGTCCTATATTTTAAAATTAAATCTCTAATGTATGTGTATATTTTTGTGTATGTATGCATGGATATGAATGTATGTATATTAATTGTAGATTGCTGTAATTAATTCTCCAGTATTGATCACTCGTTCTAATTTTCATTGTTTCATTCTGGTTCTTTTCACCAACCTGGGTATATAAATGTACCTCTAGCATTGAAGAAGGCATTAACTTCCAACCAGGATATCTAAAGAGTCTAACAATTGCAATATTCACTTAGAAAGCAACAGTAACATTCTGACCTCTTCTATGCCATAACCACTAATATCCTGCTTGGAGACATAAATATATGACTACTCTTTTGCTTGTATTGAGTATGAATAAATAAGCATTACATTTGACTGGATAATCTAAATGCTAAAGGGTTAAACATGTTTCACTCATCAAGCAAATTCAATTTTGTTAGGTTGATATGATCCACTAGAGTGGAAATGTGTCCATGGCAATGTGCCTTTCCTCCTTACAAAAAACATTTCCTTCTAAGCATGTAAATAAATATTCCTGTTAAATTGACTAGTTATGTCTTAAAATTGTCTCCCCTTTTTGTTGCTCTCTCTCTAATTAGGAGGCAAATTACAATTAAAAGACTACCAGATTGTCTGTTCTCTTCAATCTATCCAGGGTTTCTGCTTTGTTTAGCTCTACAGAAGAATAAGGTAGCATATGGCTACTTATCAAAAATGCTGAGTAACATGAGCAGATTTGACTTTCATATCAGTACATTAACACTCTCTTTCTCTTTCTTTTCTCTCTTCCTCTCTCTCTGATTAGTTAATTATCATGTGACCAGCAAACACAATGACAAGCAAATAACTGAAATTGGTGAATAATATTCAAAACATTTTGCTAAGATATGTTTTATCTCTACCCACAGTGAAAGGAATAGATCCTCTTGATAAACTGGCTAAAACCGGACAGAGCTGGCCCGGTTGAGTTGTTCTTATTTGGTCAACACAGGACTGCACTTTTCTGTTGGGAAACAAAGCTTAACCACACAGCTGTGCCTAAACACACACACACACACACACACACGTGAGTGTGTATTTGTTTCTTTCATATTTTTTCTCTTGTTTCAGTCACTAGACTGTGGCCATGATGGGGCACTGTAAAGTGGTTGGCATCTGGAAGGGCACCCAGCTGTAAAAAACTTGCTAAAACTGACCTTGTCTGTGCTTGTGCCACATAAAAACCACTAAGTCCACTCTACTGAGTGGTTGGTGTTAGGGAGGGAATCCAGCTGTGAAAATCCTACCAAAACAGTTACAGCAGTCTGGTGCAGGCTTCTGCCTGATGGGTTCTTGTCAAACTGTCCAACCCATGCCAGCATGGAAGGCAGATGTTAAACAATGATGATGATGATGATATATATATCTATATATATATATATATATATATATATATATATATAAGGATAATAAAGAGAATGAAGAATTGAATGTTCAAATTCTTTGTTCTCCTTATTATCAATATTGTACTTTACATTCTAAATAGCCAAGAAATTAATGGTAACATCAGATGGGAGCTAAAGGAGGTTTACCAAAAAATGCACCATCTGAAGGAACCAGTCTTGACATTTTACATAGAGAAATTCGGTATCTGCCTTCCTCATACTATAGTGGTTAGGGTGTTGCACTTACGATTATGTCTTTATTGCCCCCAGGGGGCTAAACACATAGGGGACAAACAAGGACAGACAAAGGGATTAAGTCGATTACATCGACCCAGGTGCTTAACTGGTACTTATTTAATTGACCCCGAAAAGATGAAAGGCAAAGTCGACCTTGGTGGAATTTGAACTCAGAACGTAACGGCAAACGAAATAGCCCCAAGCATTTCACCCAGCCTGCTAACGTTTCCGCCAGCTCACTGCAAGATTGTGGGTTTGATTCCCAGACTGGCCATTGTGTTGTGTTCTTGACCAAAGCACCTCATTCCACGTTGCTCTGTGATCCTTTCATCATCTGACCTGTGGCACATGGTGCACCTGTACAGGTAATATCTATTTGATGGAGGGAGTGAGCTTATGTCTACACAAACATTTGATCGCTATAAACAAATCATTTGTGTGGTTGTTCAACAAGAAATTGCTGAATCCTCATACATCGTCTAACGACAACAGAGTCCATGATACAAGCATGCACCCATGCTAGCATGGAAAGCGGACGTTAAACGATGATGATGATGATGATATATGTATATCATCTGATATAGGATAAAATTTTCAAAATATTTCATCAGTGGCCAGCATATTAAAAAATACCTTTTAAGGTGAAAATTATAAGCAACTTTATAAATAAGGGCAAAAGAAAAATTCCTATGCCAAATATGCTGAGAATAGACTTTAAATTGTCAATAACCACATATAATTCATCACTATAAGCATGCGTCTCAAAGCAAGCTGACAGAAATTTCTAAAAACAATTCTGTTATTACTGTATAAAGTTGTATACATATATATATATATATTGGGTTGCCAACTAAGTTCTTGCCGGTTTTTTTAAAATTTTGGTATCTATTGCGTTTTAAAATTTTGGAATCTATTTTTTTCGAGAATTCTATTTTTGAATCATTTTGGAATCTATTTTGTTTTTTTTTTCTAGTTCATTTTAGTTAATTTTTGTTTGTTTTCAGACTATTAAAATGGAATGTCAAGTTAAGAAAAACGAGCATTTTCGACACCTCCTTTTTGCTTTTACTCAAGGTTTTAAGGCTGCAAAAGCTGCTCGCGACATTTGTGCTGTGTATGGAGAGGGTGCCATAGCTGAAAAAACTGCTTGTAATTGGTATGCCAAGTTCAAAAATGAAAATTTTGACCTCAAAGACGCATCTCGTTCTGGCCATCCAGTTGAGTTCGATGAAGAACGATTAAACCAACTTTTGCACGAAATTTCTCGTCAAATGACAAGGGGACTGGCAGAGAAAATGGAATGCTCCCACACTGCTATAGAGAAGCATCTTCACTCGATGGGAAAGGTTCAGAAATATGGAGCATGGGTTCCGCATGCTTTAAGTGACAACAACAAAAATCAACGAACAATCTTCACTGATTTGCTTGCTCGTCACCACTCAACTCATGGACACAAGCAATGATTTCTATACTGAATCGTTATTGGTGACAAAAAAATGGTGCTTGTACATCAATATGAAGCAGCGTAAGGAATGGCTTAGCCCTGGTAAACAAGCGATACCACGCGTGAAACAAGATCTTCATCCATGTAAAACGATGTTGTGCGTATGGTGGGACTGGGAAGGGATTATCCATTATGAATTGCTTGAACGGAACCAAACGGAACTCTATGTTCAACAGATGGAATGACTCAACATGGCTATTCAAGAGAAAAGACCTAATCGGCAGCATGGAGTTCTTCTGCTGCACGACAACGCCCGCCCTCATATCGCCAATATGACCGAGGAAGCCATTCAAACCATTCTTCACTACAGTTTTCACTTCCTCATCACTGGACTATCATCTCTTCGGCCCCATGAAAGAGGGTTTGAGAGGCAAACATTATTTCAGTGACAAGGAAGTGAAAACTGTAGTGAAGAAATGGCTCAAAGAACAGTCAACAGAATTTTACAAGGCAGGGATACATGCTCTCATTCGAAGGTGGAACATTGGTATTGAGAGATACGGTGACTATGTTGAGAAGTAGGGATGTGATTCACAGGGGACCAGCTTCATTTTGATGTATGATACATGTTCCTATGTTGATAATCATACCTGTCCTAAACAAAATGGCATTACTTTGTGACTTACCCTCGTAATATATATATATACACACACACACAACATGCTTCTTTCAGTTTGTATCTACCAAATCCATTCTCAAGGCTTTGTTTGCCTGAGGCTATAGTAGAAGACACTTGCCAAGGTGTCATGCAGTGGGACTGAACCCAGTACCATGTGGTTGGGAGGCGAGCTTCTTACCACACAGCCACTCCTGCACCTATCTATCTATATGTATATATATATATATATATATATATATATGCTCTGATTCAGGGTGGAAAGGGTAAGGGAGCCAGTGAAGATGTGGTGCCAAATCCGTCTTAGATTGGTCAGATCGTTCACCTTGAACAATCCTAAGTTGATGTATAGGGAGAAAAAGGGAATACATGCACACCCACACACACACAAGCACACACTCATATGCATACATGCACACACAAATACATTCATATAAATGCATAAACACTTGTATATATGTATGTGTGCGCACGCGTGTATACACACACACACACACACACACACACCTACACATACACATATATCCATACATCCACACACATTTACATATATACACATGGTTGTATGTTCACAAGTATAATTATTTGTATATTTACATATATGAATATATAATTACATGAAATTACATATTCATATTGAGATTTATATACATACATACACCAACATTGTGTATGTGTGTGTGTGTGTGTAAACTTATCACTATGTATGTTTGCATTTGTATTATACATTCTGATTGCATGTAATCTGTGTGTGTGTATGTGTATATAAATATATACATATATATAATGTAGGTGTGTGTGTATTCCTGTACATATGTTTTGAATGTCTGTATGTGTGTGTGTATACCTATCACTATGTGTATGTTTGCATGTAATCTCTGTGTGTGTATATATACATATATATAATGTGTGTGTGTGTATTCTTGTCCATATGTTTTGCATGTTTGTGTGTGTGTGTGTGTGTGTGTGTGTGTGTGTGTGTGCGTGTGTTTATCATCAGTACACTAATTCACATTGAAATTGATTTCCCAACTGAGTCATAAAGGATAGAGTGAGGGGGGGAGTGAGTGAGAGAGAGAGAGAGAGAGAGAGAGAGAGAGAGTTAGAGTTAGATAGAAAAAGTAAGAGAGTGAGTGAGTGAAAGAGATTTGTAGGAGAGTTGTGAATGTGGTGAGTCAGAATTAGTCACCACTCCTCAGTCAACTATTTTCCTAAATGGTCTAATAACCAGGAGTGGAACTGGACAGTTGGCTGGCATAATATTACAAGAAACTATAAATAGCGAAAACGCGCTAGTTAGTCAGAAATTTGGTCCAGAAATCAAGGAATACAGCTTTAGTTTGAGATATTCTACAGAACACCACAGAATTTCACAGCTTCTTCTATTACATGGAATCGGATAGCAGATAGGTCTTTCTTCCATCCGAAGAACAGTAATGGTTATGATTTCCTATATTTACTCTCTGTCTTAAAACTGGTTTCAAATTATGGCACCAGGTCCGCAATTGTAAAAGAGGGGAACATAACGAGGACAGGCAAGAATTTGTGTAAGGATTTACATAAAAGACGAGGAGAAAGAAATGGGAAAAAAAACAGTGAAATGTGATAAATGGATGCGTAGTATAGAAAGCATGTGATAAGATAACTGATGCAATCCACCTGATATGGGAGAATCTCCCAACTAGGGCCAATTAAGGGATCCCACAGATCCAGGATTACTTTGACCACCACAAGTGTACAAACCCCTCTCTCCTGCTTTCCAATCTACAGGTGCATAATCATCATCATTAATATCTGTTTTCCATGCTGGCATGGGTTCGTCGTCATCATCATCATCATTTAGCATCTGTTGTCCATGCTGGCATGGGTTGGATGGTTTGACCAGGGCTGGCACGCTGGAAAGCTGCACCTGACCCCAGTCTGATTTGGCATGGTTTCTACAACAGGATGTCCTTCCTAATGCTAACCACTCTGAGAGTGTAATGGGTGCTTTTACATGCCACCAGCATGGGTGCCATTTGTGTGGCACCAGTGTCTGCCACAACTGCGATTTTACTTGGTTTCATGGGTCTTCTTCTCACGCATGACATAATGCCAAAGGTCTCGGTCATTGCTTCCAATAATAATAATAATTCTTTCTCACTTTGGCACAAAACCAGCAGTTTTGAGGGGAGGGGCCAGTTGATTACATTGACCTCATTATTTGGCTGGTACTTGTTTTACCGACCCCTAAAGGATGAAAGGTAAAGTCAACCTCAGCGACATATGAACCCTGAACTTAAAAACAGAAGCGATTCCACCAAGCATTTTGTCCAGCATGCTAATGACTCTTTAAGTTATGATGATAATATGGTTTCAAATTTTGGCACAAGGCCAGCAATGTGTTAATGGATTGGGTTAGTCAATGCCTTCAACCTCATTCCTTGACTGGCACTTTATTTTATCAATCCAGAAAGGATGAAAGCAAAGTTAACCCTTGGCAGAATTTGAACACAGAAATACAATATGGCTAACAAGTCTGCCAGCTCCCTGCCTTAGAATTGGTTTCAAATTATGGCAGAAGGTCTGCAGTTGCCGAAGAGGAGAATTTTAAGAACCCCACTGCTTTACTGATACTCATTTTATCAGTCCCTGAAGGAGGAAAAACAAAGTTGCCCTCAGCAGGATTTGAACACCGAAAATAGAGAATTAGGTGCAGACATGGCTGTGTGGTAAGAAGCTTGCTTCCTTAACCACATGGTTCTGAGTTCAGTCCAACTGCGTAGCACCTTGGGCAAGTGTCTTCTACTGTAGGAATGAGTTGAGCAAAGCCTTGTGAGTGGATTAGGTAAACGGAAACTGTAAGAAGCACATCATGTGTGTGTGTGTATTTCGATTTTGATGCCAGTGCTGCCTGACTGGCTCCTGTGTTGGTGGCACATAAAAAGCACCCACTACACTCTCGGAGTGGTTGGCATTAGGAAGGGCATCCAGCTGTAGAAACTCTGCCAGATCAGATTGGAGCCTGGTGCAGCTTTCTGGTTTGCCAGTTCTCAGTCAAACCGTCCAACCCATGCCAGCATGGAAAGCAGACGTTAAATGATGGTGATGATGATATTTTGTGTATGTGTGTTTGACCCCGCCAGTTTTTGGTAACCAGTGTTGGTGTGTTTACGCCCCCCATAACTTAGCAGTTCAGCAAAAGGGACCAATAGAATAAGTACCAGGATTAAAGAAAAAAGTGCTGGGTTTGATTTGTTCCACAAAAGTTCTTCAAGGCACTGCCCCAGTATGGGCACAGTCTAATGAGTGAAACAAGAATAAAAAGAAAAGATGCTGTCAATCCACTGCTGCCCCTCCCTTATAATAAAAGAATTCAATACCTCATCACCCTGCCAACAATTCTTTTCATGATGTGAGAATCAGTAGAGCATCTGGCAAACTGACTTGTGATGTTTGGTTAGGAATTTAGACATCCTGAGTTCAAACCCCACTAAGGCTGATTTTGTCTTCTGCCCTTCTAGGATATGAATCTACTTCTATAAAGCAGTGCTCCATCATGGCCATAGTTAGATGACTGAACACAGAAAAAGAATAAATGGAAAATACACTAAATGTTGCAAGGTGAGTCACAACAATGTGAAACAATCCCAGTATATTACTGGTATTATAATTGAGGCTGGAGTGATGAGTAATAAAGTTAATACAAAGTTTGGTGCTCCAGCATGGCCACAACCAACAAATGAGATGGAAAGCAGTTGAACCAACAGAAAATGTAAATGAAGCTCTCTCTCCCCCCCCCCCTCTCCCCCCCTCTCTCTCCCTCTCTCTCTCTCTCTCCACACACACACACACACACACACACACACACACACACACACACACACACACAACCCATATAATGTTACTTTACAGTGCAGATTTGTTTCAGATTAAAATGTGCGTGTGTGCTCAAGTGTGTGTGTGAAAGTGTTTATCTGTATGCATACGTGTATGTGTCTGCTTCTTTGCTAAGGTATATGTGTGTGTGTGTGTGTGTGTGTGTGTATCAAGCCAAATCCCTCCCACCAACTCCACTAATTATGTTTACTCACAGACTATTAGAAGATAAGTATTTGGTCCACAATTCCTCTATCGCCGTCATCTCTACCAGCTTAACTAAACATAGATAATTGCTTGGAAACTTTTGGTGAAGATATCAACAAAACAAACTTAGCCGGAAAGAAAAAAACCTAGTCTCAGAGATAAAATTGAATATCTGTATCTTGTGATAACCTTTGACTGCCGTAGACATTTTCTTTTGTGGTTGCCCTTGTTTAAAATCTCTCCTCTACATAACCCCTCCCTCCATATTACATGACCCCATTCTACTTTATTCATAACATTCTCCCTCATTAATTCCACATCATCATCATTGTTTTAATGTCCACTCTGTAACTCACCCCATTTCTTTCCCAACTGAGGTATTCATGTATTTATTCTCCATCGGCACAAAACCACTCCGACTGAATACTACTCCTCTTCCCAGGTGAGGGATTTTGTCTGGCAAGTTAGTTGGTGACCCTGGTGGTGCTGGTGCCACATAAAAAGCACCAGTGCTCGTGCTATGTAAAAAGCATCCAGTACACTCTGTAGCATTAGGAAGGGCATCCGGCTGTAGAAACCATGCCAAAACAGACTCTGGAACCTGGTGTGGCTCCTGGCCTTGACAGTTCCTGCCAAACTGTCCAACCCATGCCAGCATGGAAAATGAACTTTGAATGATGATGATGATGATGATGATTTTTCATGCTTGCTTAGGTCAGACTGAATTTATTGAGACAGATTTTAGATTTCCCACTACCACATGTTATTTCTATTGCCAACACTCACCTGTTTCAAATGAAGGCAATATTTCCCCATGGCTAAACATATTTTGACAGAAAGTTGGAAACAAATGACACTGCTTATACTACAGTGATGCTCATTTACGACTATCACAATGACAAGACAAGGAAATGCAAAAACACACATACATGCTGGGCCCCTTTCACTTTGTCTACCAAATCTGTTCATAAAGCAGTAGTCCACCTGGGAATATAAAACACTTGGGACTGAACACACAGTGGGACTGAACACCAAACCATGGGGTTGAGAAGTAAATTTCCTAACCACACACCCATATTTCTCTTAAGTCAGTTTAGTAAACAACATACTGAAACCCTTGAAAGAATCCTTAATCTCTACTTTGACACATCTGGCTTCACCTGGGAAGACCAAATTCAAAATACAGGAAGTCAAATCAAGGATCCCAAAGATGAAGCCAAGGTTAATTGTTTCTTATGTGTTCTGGCATGGGAGCCACATATGAAGGTCACTTGTGAAAGGGTAGCTTTTATGGTCATCCAGTATTTTATACAACACAGCACCCATGCTGGTGTCCTGTGAAATGCACCAGTATACTCTGTAAAGTGGTTGGCATTAGGGAGGGTATGCAGCCATAGAAACCAAGCCAAAACTAACAAAAGATCTTGATTTTGTTCCTGCCCTTTCCAGCTCCTGTGAAACTGCTTAACCCATACCAGCATGGAAAACCGACATTAAATGGTAATGAGAGTGACCGTACCATTTTGAAAACTCTTGAAATAAGAGTACAATGTCTTTTAACATTAATAAAAAAGAATGTGTAGTTGTGAGAGATATTTTGGTATTAAGAATCCAGGATGAACCACAAAAACCAACTTCATACTTTATCTCAGCTCCTCTTCCCCACTCTTAGTTGAAGGGGGTTCTTTAGTACATTATTTACATTTGACGGATATTTGTCCTCTTAACCACTATGCCATATGCCCGTCGGATTCTTTAGTGTTGTGAGTTACTAGACAACCTCCCTAGGGGTGCTCTCATTAGAAAAGCACCCAGTCCATCCTCTGTAAAGTGGTTTGTATTAGCAAGGGTATCCAACCACAGAAACCATGCCAAATGGAACAAGATATATTCCTCCAACCTCTTAGATTAGGAATTGACCCTTCCCCCCACTTCATGGAGTCAATGATAACTTAAATATATACCATCATTTAATTTCCTAAAATATGATTAAAAACTATAATAAAAACTTTGATTTAAAAATGATAGGTCCCGTGCCAGTGGCATATAAATAGCACCATTCAAGTGTGATCATTGCCAATGCCGCCTGACTGGCTCCATGTTGGTGGCTCATAAAAAGCACCATTCAAGCGTAGTCAATGCCAGTGCCGGCTGACTGGCTCTCATGCCGGTGGCACATAAAAAGCACCATTCGAGCGTGGTTGATGCCAGTACTGCCTGACTGAACCTCATGCCGGTGGGATGTAGAAAGCACCCACTACACTCTCGGAGTGGTTGGCATTAGGAAGGGCATCCAGCTGTAGAAACATTGTCAGATCAGACTGGAGCCTGGTTCAAGCCTTCTGGCTTGCCAGTCCTCAGTCAAACTGTCCAACCCATGCCAGCATGGAAAGCGGATGTTAAGCAACAATGACGATGGATTCCTTTGTTTGTATCATTACAGCTTTTTAATAAGAAATATTTAAAGAAATTTTAATGAAATTGATAAAGAGCAATCAAAATTCTGAGATATTGATATAGTTGGAATATTTAATGAGAAATATATGTTTGGTGAATACTAATTGATATCGCATTGATATTTGGCTGGAAAGAATTTTGCAAAATAACCCTCATTATTAAATTGCTATCAGGTGGGGAGCTGGCAAAATTGTTAATGCGATGGACGAAATGCTTAGCGGTATTTCACCCGTCGCTATGTTCTGGGTTCGAATTCGACCGAGGTCGACTTTGCCTTTCATCCTTTTGGGGTCGATAAATTAAGTATCCAGTGAAACACTGGGGTTGATGTAATCAACTAGTCTCGTCCCTATAAATCTGAGGCCTTGTGCCTCCAGTAGAAAGGATTATTAAGTTAGTATAAAGGCAAGGAGCTGTCAGAACTGTTACCATGCTGGACAAAATGCTTAGCAGTATTTCGTCCAGCTTTCATCATCATCATCATTATTGTTTAACATCCATTTTTCCATGCTGGCATGGGTTGGACGGTTTGACTGGGGTCTGGGAAGCCAGGAGGCTGCACCAGGCTCCAATCTGATCTGGCAAAGTTTCTACAGCTGGATGCTCTTCCTAACGCCAACAACTCCGAGAGTGTAGTGGGTGCTTTTTACATGCCACTGGCACAGGGGCCATAGGGGGCTGGCAATGACCACGATCGGTTGGTGCTTTTTACGTGCCACTGGCACAGGAGCCAGTCAAGGCAGCACTGGCATTGGGTACGTTCGGATGGTGCTTTTTACGTGCCTCGACTTATTTCATCAACCCCGAAAAGATGAATGGCAAAGCTGACCTTGGCAGAAATTGAACTCAAAATGTAAAGTGAGATGAAATGCTGCTAAGCATTTTGCCAGGCATGCTAACGATTCTGCCAGCTTGTCACTAAAATAATAATAACAATGATAATTATTCTAAATTTTAAGGTGGTAAGCTGGCAGAATTGTTAGCAGGCCGGGGTGAATGCTTAGCGGCATTATGTTCTAAGTTCAAATTCCGCCGAGGTCGACTTTGCCTTTCATCCTTTTGGGGTCGATAAATTGAGTACCAGTTCTATACTGGGGTCGATCTGATTGACTGGCCTCCTCCCCCAAAATTTCAAGCCTTGTGCCTAGAGTAGAAAAGAATAATTATCCTAATTTTGGCACAAGGTTAACAATTTTCATGAGAGAGGATTAGTTGATTTCATTGACCTCAGTACATGACTGGTACTTTATTAAACTTGAAAGGACGGAAGGCAAAGTTGTGTTGGGATTTGAACTGGGAATGTAAAGAGCTGGATGAAATGCTACACGGCATCTTGTGCAAAGTGTGAACAATTCTGTTTGTTCGTCACTTTGATTATAATGATTTCTGAGCTGAGGTACAAAACCTGAAAATAATTAATACAAACTTATTGAACCAACATAAATGCTTCACCAGCTGTAAATAACAGCCGAATTCTCTTCAAATCATAGTCTTAACTGTTTAGCATTTAAGCCAGCTATATCCATCCAAAATATTCTATGCGTTTTATGTTGAAACTATCAGATCTGATCTTTTACACCTATCCTACAATGTCATTCTAAAAATAAACAATTACATCATCGAAATCTCAGCGCTTTAAGATTATGCCTGATTAATTCAAAACAATGTGAATAAATAAGCAATAAACCCGACTAATCTAAATCCTGAAGGATTAAATAAAGGCTGCCTTGAAAAATGTAGTCCTACATACCTCTAAAAAGATGGGATGGTCACGGTTGGCATACATTTAATCATGCATCTACTCTATCAAGGTTGACCTGGGGTTAAACACCTACAACAGCATCATGAACCTATCCTCATCCTTAATGACTTAATCCTCAACCAGAAACTATTACTCACCTGTAGCCTGTGAAAAACACCTTTTATTAGTTGACAGGTAAAAGGAGTGGAGGTGTAACGCCAACTCCTAATGAGTTTGGTTAATTTAGAATATTAATTTCCACCAACAGGATGTTCTCTCTTCAATGTTCTGTTTACTTAAATATGATTTCTGACATTTCAACCAATCACATTCCAGATAAAAATAGGAAATTAAGTAACTGATTGGAAAGGTAAGGCATTGAGTGGGCATCGGTGATTATATACATATGTAGTATGTGCATACTGGTGTGGAGGGGAGGGTGTATATAACATGCGTGGGTGGGTGAATGTGTGTTGGTGTTAAGTAATTGTGTGTGCGTGTATGTAACCTTGTAACATCACTTGCCTGTAGAGAGGCTGGTATATATATATATATATATATATATATATATGTATGTATATATATATATACACATGAGTGGCTGTATGGTAAGTAGCTATAGGCGTAGGAGTGGTTGTGTGGTAAATAGCTTGCTTACCAACCACATGGTTCCGGGTTCAGTCCCACTGTGAGGCACCTTGGGCAAGTGTCTTCTACTATAGCCTCGGGCCAACCAAAGCCTTGTGAGTGGATTTGGTAGACAGAAACTGAAAGAAGCCGGTTGTTTATGTGTGTATATATATATATATATATATATATATATATATATATATATATATAATGTATGTATGTATATATATATATAATGTATGTATGTATGTATGTGTATATGTTTGTGTGTCTGTGTTTGTCCCCCCCAACATCGCTTGACAACCGATGCTGGTGTGCTTATGTCCCCCATAACTTAGCAGTTCGGCATAAGAGATTGATAGAATAAGTACTAGACTTACAAAGATTAAGTCCTGGGGTTGATTTGCTTGACTAAGGGTGGTGCTCCAGCATAGCCACAGCAAAATGACTGAAACAAGAAAAAGAATAAAAGAAGTATATTTAGTGTAAGTGTATGAATAATGTTTGGGGCAAATAATTGTGTGTATGTATACTTGTAACATCAGCAGAGAGGCTGATGCGTGTATTTGTGTGTGTGTGTGTGTGTGTGTGTGTGTGTGTGTGTGTGTGTGTGTGTGTGTGTATACATATATATGTATATATGTATATACACATACACACATTTTTTTGCCTGTTATATGTTTGTTGTATATTTTTTCATTTTGTACATATATATATATATATATATATATATATATATATATATATATATATACACACACACACACACACACACACACGTGTACATGCAAACAGCCACCCACCCTGTTCAGCAGGTGATATTCACTGCGCTCCATCCTACATAACCAGCAACTGATCTCACACAACCATCCCCAAATCTAACGATCAAAGAATCAAATATAATTTTCTATTTTTCCTTTTGTTATTGCTTAGTCAGAGGATGGAGGTGTGTGTTTGTGGAGGGGGGATGCCTTTCAACCTCCATGGTTATTTTCTGGATCATTGATCAAATATATATATTTTAGACTGTAGGTTATGATTTCAGGGAAATGTGGTCACCGTTTACACATTTTGACTCAATAACTTTGTTTTGGCAATCCTTTGGTGTTGGTACGTGATGTCATTCACCCACACAACCTTCCCTCGTGGCATGCACAAAGAAGCTCGGCTGCAAAAAGAAGGTGAATGACATCATTCCCTCATACCGAACTCTGTAGACCAATACTGAAGAAATCTCTTTCATTTTGTTATTGTTAAGGAGTGAACTAGTGGAATTTCCTTTGGCTCTTTACGTTCTGAGTTCAAATCCTAGCAAGACTGATTTTGCTCTTCGTCCTTTTGGAAGACAATAAAATAAGTATCAGTCATACACTGGGGTTGATGTGATTAAGTAACCCTCTCCCCTAAAATTGCTGGCCTTGTGCCAAAATTAGAATTACGATGGTAGCAAGCTGGCAGAATCGTTTGTGAGTTGGACAAAATGGTCAGCAATATTTCTTTCACTACTTTAGGCTCTGAGTTCAAATCTTGTCCAGGTCAATTTTACTTTTCGTCCTTTTAGGGTTGATAAAGTACCAGGGAAATATTGAGGTGATGTAATCAACTTGCCCCTCCCCTCAACACTTGTACTGGTGCCACATAAAAAGCACCCAGCACACTCTGTAAAGTGGTCCGATCTACCCACCAATAATTCTTTCTGTCATGGCCAATGCCAGTGTTGCGTAACTGGCCTGTTAAAAGCACTCTTCAATCGTTGGGCAATATGCTGTGCTTGTGAAAACCTGTCGAACTAAGTGAAATCGTAGTCATGGCCAATGCCAGTGCCATCTGACTGGTACCCATGCAGGTGTCACGTAAAAAGCACAGTGCAAGTGTTGGGTCTCATGGAGGCAGTGACAGGTGACCTAGACCTTTGGCGATATACCGTACTTGTGTAGACCTATCAAACCAAGTGAGACCATAGTCATGGCCAATGCTGGTGTGGGGTTAATGGCACTCGTGCCGGTGGTACATAAAAAGCATCCCCTACACTCTTGGAGTGGTTGGTGTTAGAAAGGACATCAAGCCCATAGAAACCTTGCCAAATCAAATTGGAGAACATAGAAATAGGCAGATACACACAAACAGGTTTGAGTATATTTACAGGGAATACAAAATAAAGAATACAAAATAAACAAAAGGAGTTATGTAACAGCCCTGTCTTAACAGCTGTTTCAGGTGAACCATGGCTTATGCCACTACCATGTTCATTATATTAATATAGACCCATAATGTCATAGTTATATGGAATAATGTGAGTTCCTATGGATTTGTGAAGCAAGGTTCAATTAGAGTGACATGATCTTGCCTCACAGACCCATAGGATCTCACATTATTCCATACACCTGTGACATTATGGGTCTTTATTATATGATGAACATAGTCATGGCATAAGCCATGATTCACCCAAAACAGCTGTTAAGATATGGCTTTAACATAACTCTTTTTGTTTTGTATTCATTTTGTATTCCATGTGTTTATCTGCCTTTTTAAATCTATATACATATAAATTAAAAGCAACTCTAGTAATGCTTTTAATTCTAGAGCTGCTTTTAATTCATGATTTAAATTTCTTTCCTGTGTGCCATGCTGCAGCACATCAGCAAATAAACTTCAGTCTATTTTCATTGAAGTCGTAGACCAGCAACTCACTTCATTTTGAGATGATCCAGGTACATGGCCTTGATAATCCACAATAATAGTGAAATATGTGATTCCAAGACAAGTCGTCTTGCCTGATCTGTGACATTCAGGTGTTCTTTAACACTTAGGGTCATTTAGGGAGCTTTCCCCAGACACTGTCCCACGACAAATTTGGCATATAGACAAAACATATACACTATGTATGTGTGTATATGTATGTATGTATGTCATCATCATCATTTAACATCCTCGTTCCATGCTGGCATGGGTGGGACAGTTTGACAGGAGCTGGCCAAGCAGGAGCCTACACCAGACTTCTGTGTCCGTTTTGGCAAGATTTTTATGGTTGGATGCCCTTCCTAATACCAACCACCCAGCAAAGTGGACTGAGTGCTTTTTATGTGGCACCAGCACAGGTGAGGTCAGTTTTGGCAAGATTCTGCAGCAGGATATGTGTGTGCATGTGTGTATACACATGTGCCTCTGTGTGTGTGTGTGTATATGTTAGAATCCTCTTGCCTTGATATCATGTGATAGTTGTAAACAAGTGCCACCGCCATACAAGCAGTGTCCTTCATTTTCAACCTTCTGTGAAAACGTATTCAGCCAGAGGGAAATATTACCTTGCTTGGAAACGGATGAGGTTTGGTGATAGGAAGAGCCTCCAGCTATAGAATATCTGACCCAACGGATTCCGTTCAACCCATGCAAGCATGGAAAAATGGATGCTATGATGATGATGATGATGATGTTTTTGAATTTTCCAACAATTTGTAACAATCTTGCATTTAATCATTTAATCAAGAGAGTCTCCATTGTAAAATGTTGCATTCTGAAGAAAATATTCAATCGAAAGTAATACATTTCAATATTTGACATCATATTAAGAAAATGAAAAGCCATATCTCTTATGAGATCTAAGTATTGATTTCTTTCAATTTTCTTCCAGTATTGATTGATTTTCCTGATCTATATATAATCATACGATTTCTATTGACAAATTACAAGGTAGATTATTCTCTAATTTATAAGACTGATTATTTCGTTAATCTACAACAGAGGAAAAGTGATTTGCTTGTCTTTAATTGTTTTGATGTTTAATTGGCTTTGAAGTGGAACTTGCCGGTCAGGAGTTTGAATTGTATGTAATATTGTCATCGTTGTTATTGCCCAGTCGTTAGAGCATCAGACTTTTTAATCATTAATTTAGTGATTTAAGGGTCATGGGTTCAAGTCCCTCTGCGGGCATGTGTTTGCATTATTACTTTATTGAAATATTTTACTGGTCTCAAGATTTTTTGTTGATTTCATTACCTGAGCATTTCTTGTATTTACTTAAAAATCATTTTTTAGCTGCAGGAGGGGCTGTGTAGTAAGAAGCTTGCTTCCCAACCACAGGGTTCTGGGTTCAGTCCCACTGTGATAGGTTTAGGCTAACCAATGCCTTGTGAGTGGATTTGGTAGGGGGAAACTGAAAGAAGCTCATCGTATATATAGTGAGAATTTACAAAAAAACAAAAGACGAAGATGGGGGTGTAAACAACAAACAGATGTATTAGTTTAACGCTTGGGAAGTGAGAAAGTCTTTTATGTTTTGAGCCTACGCTCTTCGACAGAAAGGAATACAGAAATAAACAGGGAGAGAAAATTTTTAAAAAGGCTTAGTGGCTAGTGATCTATCATGGCGAATGCCAGACAGAGGGGTCTTATAAAATTTTTCAAGATGGTGCTCCAGCATGGCCGCAGTCTCGTGACCGAAACAAGTAAAGAATAAAAGATAGTCACCAAATTCTTGTTGTTCCAGTTTTGTCTGAGTAAACGCAATAACCAGAAACTTCATGGTTGAATGATTTGGAAAAGGAAAGAGATATTTTTATCTTTTAATTCAGTCATTGATTTGTGGCCATGCTGGGGCACCGGCTTCAAGGCTTCAGTCAAACAAATCACTACTAGTACTTAGTTTTAAATCTGGTGCTTATTCTACCAATCTCTTTTACAGGAACATAAACAAACCAACACCAGCCGCCAAGTGGTGGTGGGGGCAAACAACATAAAGACACATAATTATGAATGCTAGAAATAACAGCTAAGTTTTCTTTAAATTGTAACTTAAATTAATCTTAAAACAGGATGGACTCATTAGATGATGTAGTACTAGATACATTTTAAAAAATATATGGTGGCCGAGGCTGGAATGACTTTGGTCTAAACAACAGTTTAACAATATCAGTGAATCACTAATAATATAATGTTGTCCCCATAAAACTTAGACCATGTAGCATCAGTTGATTGATGACTAATGTATAATGTTGATGACTAATACATCAGTTGACTAATGTGACACTTGTACATCAAGCTATCTCTATAAATCTTAGATAATGTCTATTTTGGGCGTGGCTGTGTGGTAAGAAGTGTGCTTCTCATACACATGGTTCTGGGTTCAGTTCCATTGTATGGCACCTTGGGCAAGTATCTTCTACTACAGCCTCAGGCTGACTAAAGCCTTGTGAGTGGATTTGGTTGACAGAAACTGAAAGAATCCCGTCGCAGATATGCGTGTGTGTGTGTGTATATATATATATATATAAAGTGTGTGTGTGTGTCTTCCACGGCTTGACAACTGGTGTTGGTGTATTTCTGTCCCTTTTAGTGGTTCAGCAAGAGGGACTGATAGAATTAGTACCAGGCTTAAAAAGAGAATAAGTACCGGGGTCAATTCCTTTGAATAAAATTCTTTAAGGCAATGCTCCAGCATGGCTGCAGTCTAATGACTGAAACAAGTAAAAGATAAAAGATTAACTGATTGATGACTAATACTTAAAGTTGTTTTGATCAAATGGTAATCGACTTCCTGTTTGTGTGCAGTTTCTGCCAGTCCCTCCTTTCTGAGTTCAAATCCTACCTCGGTCAGCTTTGACTTTCATCCTTCTGGGCTTGATACCAGTTATACACTGAAACTAAATAACCAACTACAGGTATACCTCACCCTACGTCATCAATTGGTTTCAGGAGACCCCGACTTAAGTCAAATTAACTTGTCCCCAGGCTAGGCTCGGCTGAACTTACTTGTCTCTATGCTAAACCGATAATAACCATTCCCAGTTCTGTACTTTATTTATGAATGCATTTTCAAGAATACATGGTTAATAAAAACCTATTTTAAGCTTACAAACAAATAATTTTAATTTTTTAATGCAGTACAGTAAAAAAAAAAGTTATCTAAATATACAAACAGAATTTGACTCTTTATTTATGAATGCATTTGGCAATAAGACATGTTAAAATAAAAGCATTTTTAAAGCTTAAAAACAAATTCAGTAATTATTATTATTTTGCAATAGTAAAAAAAAAACTAAATTATTTTAAATTTACCAATATGTACATACAATTTGGTGATTTCATGATTTTGTTCACTAAGCTTCGCTACTTTATGGTGTGTATCTTAACATTTACTGTACATATTTTAATATGATTTTATATGCTTTTATTCTTATTTATTGTACAGTAACATGATTTTATGTGCTTTTAATGGTTTTTCTAGTGATTTTATGATTCCAATATTTGTGGCGGACAGACGTAAAGTCGAGTAAAATGACTTCACTTGATTTTTATTTTTCCATATATTATTTTTGAAAACTGACGTATAATTGAGAATGACTTAAATCAAAACGACTTAAGCCGAGGTATGCTGGTATACACACGCTTCCCCAATAATGTGACACCATGCCGAGTCTAGAAATAATCATATACGCCTGTGTGTGTGTAGACGAGTATTGACCAGTAGTTTCCAACCCTTTTTATTTAAATGAATTTTCCCATGGCCTCCTTTTAATATACTTATCCTTGTGTATATATATTTATATGTTGTTGTTGTTTGTTCCTTCTTGAGCCATACCAGGCTCAAAAGGGGCCGGTTTCCCAGTTTCTTTGGCGTATAGGTTCCCCACCTGGACGGGACACCGATCCGTCACAGATGAGCTGCTAGATGCAGGAGGAAAGAGTGAGAGAAAGTTGTGGCAAAAGAGTCAGCAGAAGTTCACCATTACCTTCTGCTGGAGCCATGTGAAGCTTAGGATTTTGCTCATAAACACACACATCGCCAAGTCTGAGATTCGAACCTGTGATCCCTTAACCACGAGTCTTCTGCTCTAACCACTAGACCATGTGCCTCCACTTCTCTGTGTGTGTGAGTGTGTGTGTGTGTGTGTGTGTGTGTGTGTGTGTGTGTGTGTGTGTGTGGGTGTGTGTGTGTGTGTGTGTGGGTGGGTGGGTGTATATATATATATATATATATATATATATATATATATATAATTAAATTTAGTTTATGGAGCCCCAGTACTACCTTTGCAGATCACCAGGGGGTTTGCAGACCCTAGGTTAGGAACCACTGATATATACACAAGTGTATATAATAATGATGAATTATATTAAAAGTATATGAAAAAAATACATAGTATGATGGGTAACTTGGAAGTACAGTAATAGGTGAATAAACCCCTGCCATAGGTGGAAATCTGCGAAGTAGAAACAGTACTGTATATTTTTATAATTTGTATATATTTATTTTATTATAAATGCAAAACAACACCACAGAGGAATTGACGTAAACTTAAATAATAAACCGCGATAGGTGAACTGCGATATGGTGAAAGATTACTGTATACTCACTACCTGCCATCAAGCCTAGTATGTGCATTGGCCCTGCACCTCTTATGTGAAATCTCTCTGCACATCTCTGTATCTCTCTACTGCCTCTCTTCGTAAAGCGTGACCAGAGATTCAATCAACCAACAATTATCAGTTATTATTTTACAGAGATAAACATAAAGCTGTCCAAATTAATTGGAACAGGAAATCTGATGATTTAAAGTTCAAATCTCATGGACTCCAATTTGCAGTTTATCTTTTCTGGGTTAAGATATCACTAGCTTTGTGAGAGGATTTGATGGAGGGATACTGAAAGAAGCCCATCATATATATATGTATGCATGTATGTGTGTGTGTATGTCTCCTTGTCTTGACACCATGTGACTGGTAAATGATGAGTGTCACTGTCATACAAGTCAATCATTTTCAATGTTCTGCAAAAACATGTCTGGCCTTGGAAAGAGGTGAGGGTTGGTGACAGGAAGGGCATCTGACCATAAAAAGATCTGCCTCAAACTTTGACCCATGCAAAAGCAAACTTTAAAACAAAGAATCAGAGAATTTCATAGACCTGTCCCTCATTCTTAGTGTTTTGTACAATGTACCCCCACCATCGCATTCCCCTAAATGGGGGTGGGGTGGTAATTTAATTGATCATATGGGAGCAGGCGTGGAAAGAAGCTTGCTTCCCAACCACATGATTCCAGGTTCAGTCCCACTGTGTGGCACCTTGAGTAAGTGTCTTCTACTATAGTCTTGGGCTGACCAATGCCTTGTGAGTGGATTTGGTAAACGGAAACTGAAGGAAGCCCTTTGCATATACATAAACATGTATATATTTTGGGTCATACCATAAATAATGTTTTTTTATGCTTTTATTTTTCAAAATTAAGATAAAGTTCTTTTTTAATCTAAAATATACTCTCCTTCATTTTCAACAATGCTCTTCCATCTATCTGGTAGACTTGCAAGGCCCCTCTTCCAAAATTCACTTGTCTGTGACGAAAAATACTCCTCCAATACTGTTCTGACCTTGTCTACAGATTTCATATTTTTGCTGTCCAAACGATTTTGAAGACTGTGGAATAAATGATAATCAGATCCGGCGAATATGGTGGGTGGGGCATCATTTCCCATTAAAACTACTCCCAGCCGTTGGAATGTCATTCTTGCTGCATGTGGCCGAGCATTATCCTGATGGAAGAACATCAAAGATGGTCGTTTTACTTTTAGCACTTGACTTAAGCTGCTCAAAATAGATCTCTTTTGTTATCGTTTGGGTTTAAAAGTTCAAAGTGGACTAAACCTTTCATATCCCACCAAACAGATAACAGCTTATGTGGGTGAAGACCTTCTTTAGCCAGGAGTGCCAGTGTTTCTCCTTTCCCTACCCACACTCTTCGGCACTTGACATTTTCATAGGGAACCCATTTCTCGTCACCAGTCACTATTTGGTCTAAAAAGAGGTTCATTCGTGAGATGCGACAGCAAAGAAGAGTGCACATTCACTCACTGCACGTGATTAGACTTGGAAAGTTTGTGAGGAACCCATTGACCCAATTTGCAGACTTTTCCGATGGCACGCAGGTGTTGATGAATGGTTGAATGATCAAATCCAAGCTTCTCTGCTAGTTCCTCAATAGTTATGATGGGATTTTGTTCCACCAGTGTTTGCAGGATCTCCTTGTCGAACTCTACAGCTCTTCCAGAATGAGGCTTGTCTTCTAGGCTGTAGTTTCCAGCTCAGAATTTCTGGAACCACCGTTAACACTGGCTTACACTTTTTGTCTGATCCCCATATACTGCGTTAATATTCCTCGTATTTTCTGTTGTGCTGTGGCCTTTATTGAACTCATAATGTTCCTTTGTCACTTCCATTATAGCTTTGAAAAACAACTGTTAAAATCGAACTGCACTCTTCAAAACTTGCACTAAGAATAAGTACAAGGTAAAATTACTACCTGCTTTTATAGCAAGTTGATGCAGGTAGTTTATCCCCCCCCCACCAGCCGACTTTTACTTCATGTATTTGAAAAAACTGCATTATTTATGGGATGACCCAACATATATGTAGTGTGTGTATGTGAGCGTTTGTTCCACCTCCACTGCTTGATAACCGATGGTGGTGGTGTGTGTGTTTATGTCTCCCAAACTTAGCGGTTCTGCAAAATTGATCGATAGAATAAGTATCAGGCTTAACAAAAATACGTACCAATGTCGATTCTTTCGACTGAAATTCTTCAAGGCGTTGCCCCAGCATGGCCGCAGTCTAGTGACTGAAACAAGTAAAAGATAAATAATATCTTTTTTTTTTTTATTCCGTCCTCCTCCCTTTTTCCAAGGAAACACAAATTAGAACTTTCCAACTCTTTCAAACATCATTGTTTTGCTCGTTTCCTTTGCAACTCAACTGGAATGTCTCGCTTGAAAATGTTTTCCTTTTTGCTACAAGAAAAATTTCTACAGAGGTGAAGACATTTAATATTATTTTGTCTAAATTAATGACTCCGTGCTGTTAAAATATCTCGTTGCTCCCCACCATCAGCTTAACAGATCGAACCAGATGTTAAATCGATCATTTATTGATTGCTAGGCTCGAATCACATGGCTTCACAATAACAATCCTGTGTCCAAGAGAGAAAAGATAGAATTTCATAACAAAAGACGAACTTTGATAATCTAAAATAAAATTCAGTTTTAATTATTCAAAATTAAATCTGATTATATTTTAGATTATTAAAATATGGAATTAAGGGGAAAAGAAAACAAAGTTTGATTTTTGCGTAGAGTCGTTGAAATAAGTGAATAAAGAATAAAATTAAATAATTAAATAATTCCATACTAATTTCGTTTTAAGGTATTCACAAAACTATATTTCCTGAGAAATCCACGGAAATGGTGTAAATTTAATAGGTAGAATTTATAGTATTAAAAGACAGTGTCATCGACAGAGTGAAGGTAGAAACAATGGACAGAACACACAGACACAATGAAGGTAAACCAATGTGAAGTGTAATGTAAAAGACCTCGTCGTCGTCAATAGAGGAAGATGACAAAGAGGGGGTAAGACAGGGAGAGAGAGAGAGTGAATGTATGTGAGGGAGGGGAAGAAATATAGGAAGACTTGAAGGGGTAAAAAAAAAAAACGTCACAGGAAACTGGGTGCATGTTGTGTGATGAGTCTGTTTCTGTCCCTTGTATGCGAAATCACAGTAAATAATGTTGGATGGCCGCCATAATGTAATTTCAGCGTGGTGGTAGTAGTGGTGCGGTGAACACACCTTTAACATGATTGTCACTATAAACACTGAACATGGTGAACACTAACGTGACTGTCGGCGAACACACTTAACGTGGTAGTAGTGGTGCGGCGAACACGTTTAACGTTGGTGAACATACACCCTCAATCTCTCAACGTGATAGTGGAATTGTGAACACATACACTTTTAACATAGTAGTGAACATACTATTAACATGGGGTGGTGAACACAATATGACGGTGAATATTTACTCACTTTTAACTCGAGTACATAACACATTCCTGAAGTTGAACAAGTACACCCACTGCCAACGTAACGATGAACGCATACTAACTTTTAACAAGGTGGTGAACATATATGACATGATGTTGGTGAACATACACTCCCGTTTTAATATGGTTGTGAACATAATCACGCTTACTATGATGGTAGTGAACACATTCTCTAATTGGTGATGATGTTTGCGAACATACACTTTTAACAAACGTGATGGTGAACACATACACAAATCTACCTTTTTTTCTGTGTTTGTTATCTATCTATCCATCTATTTCTCTATCTATCTATCTGTCTATATGTGTGTGTGTGTGTGTGTCTGCTTATATATTCCTTTGTAAAACAGAAGAACAAGCAATATGTTAGTTAAAATTGGTATCGTTTAAGGACAAAATGTTTATAAATATCGAAGCTAACAGGAATAAAAGTAAGAACGTGCTAGAAGCAGAAATATAAACCACAACAGAAACCTTTCTAAACAACGATTATTGTACATAAAATCACAATTTATGTTGGAACCTGCAAAGAAGAAACAATAACTGCTCTGAAGAAGATAAAAGAATTCGATAAGTTGGCAAGAATTATCCCAAATATAAAGGCAGATGTCATAAAATAAGTTCCGTATTCGCGCCGTGTGTGAGGAAGTCGTGGCTTCCTTCCGTCCTTCCTTCCATGCGAGAGGCCAAAAAATCACAAATCAATCAAAATATATTTTAAAAAGTAACACACACACACACACCAGCCACATCAGGACTGGAATTCTTATCAGGACATCGAAAACGGAAGATTTACTGCCAGGAGCAAAACCAAACCATGTTTTAATATTTAATTCTTTAAACAAAAGTGAAAGTTAGAAAGAGAGAGACGTAGTGTTGTTTCTGACGATTATCATTATAAGAATTAATTGAATTAACAGCGAAAACTTAGATTTGATAATGATATAACTAAACTAAAGCAGGATTATAAAATGTTTTGGGGTATGTTTAGAAAGAAGACGGTGATGGTTAAGGAACAAAAACAGAGGTAAATTATAGACAAATGGTGTAAGAAAAATGAACGACAAATATTTTTTTTAAATAACGAAATTGACGACACGACTGTACAACAATTATACTCTGTCAGAAAGAAAGAAATGGTTTAAAAGGTTGCAACGATGACACTAATTTTTTAATTAGATATGGGAATATGTAGCTTACTGTATCTACTATATATACAAAACACGGCTTGAGAACACCATGCGGCGAGCACCGAGCGAGAGAAAGAATTTGTCATGTGAAATTGTAAACAAAGATAATTGTGTCAAAATGTGAACAGAAATAATAATGCTAATAATAATTGTAAGAAATGTAAAAGGAATTTGGTGAAAGGGAAACGAATAATGTAGATGTTTTTGGTTATAGTGTCTGCTTAGTAGACAATATGGAATTGTATTTATAAGAGAAGAAAATATTTTGTATATGTTTGGAGGTGAAATGGAGAGAAAAATTACTGTAGAAGTGTAGTATATGTATATATATATATATATATAATGGGCATGTATGTATGTGCGTCCACCCATTTCTACATGTGTATACCCGTACATACATAAGGCTGAAACATAAAAGAATGAAATATATACACACGCACATCAACCATTATGTATACACAGATGTGTGTGTGTGTGCACCTAAGTACACGTGTGTTTATGTGGATATGGATATATATATATATATATATATATATATATATATATATATATATATATGTATATCTGTATATGTGGTGTATATATACATATCTCTGTATGTGTGTATATCGGCATATGTTTATATATATATATATATATACATACATACTCATACACGTGCATATATGTGAATGTATGTGTACACACACACACACA
The DNA here is from genome assembly GCF_046866305.1 of Octopus bimaculoides. NCBI lineage: Eukaryota > Metazoa > Mollusca > Cephalopoda > Octopoda > Octopodidae > Octopus > Octopus bimaculoides. Next base: position 5,551,507 of record NC_142928.1, on the reverse strand, counting down.
CACACACGAATATAAGCAATACAATTTTAATGTTAGATATAAATCTCTGAAAGTCCACAACTCAATGGGTAGTCGGGGCTATGACATATCCACTGGGATTAAACAGATGGGAAGAATGGACAACAAAGCATTTACCACAAGTTACTCCATGGGACATCAAGATATTTTGGAAATGCTATCCACTTCATCACCTCATCAGCCGCTGTTGAATTAAAGACGTTTAGTCATACTGTATAGATGGCAATTGATATCACTCAATCAGGAATGGATAATGGATTGAATAAATCATATTATATTGAATATATGTATAGGGGTAGGTGTGGCCATGTGGTAAAAAGCTTGCCCACTGCATGGCACCTTGGGCAAGTGTCTTGTACTATGACCTCAGGCTTTGTGAATGGACATGGTAGACAGAAACTAAAAGAAGCCCGTCATTTGTGAGTGTGTCACACCATTGCTTGATATCCGGTGTTGGTGTGTTTACATCCCTTTAACTTAGTGTTTTGGTAAAAATGACTGATAGAATCGGTCCTGGGGTTGATTTGTTCAACCAAAATTCTTCAAGGTCGTTCCCCAGCATGGCCACAGTCTAGTGACTGAAACAAGTGATAGATGTAGGAGTGGCTGTGTGGTTAAGTCACTTTGTTTCCTAACCACATGGTTCCTGGTTCAGTCCCACTGCGTGGCATCTTAGGCAAGTGTCTTCTATAGCCCAGGGCTGGCCAATTGTGAGTGGATTGGTAGACAGAAACTGAAAGAAACCTATCGTCTCTCTCTCTAAATATGTGTGTGTGTGTGTGTGTCCCATCACTTGACAACCAGTGTTGCTTTGTTTACATCCACTGTAACTTAAAGGTTTGGCAAAAGAGAATGATAGATTAAATACCAAATTTGAATAAATACTGTGGTTGATTTGTTCCATTGAACTCTTTGAGTTTGGTGCTCCAGGCATGGCTGCAGTCCAGTGACTGAAACCAGTGAAAGATAGATATGTACTAATAGTGGGGGGGGGGGGGAGCAACTGTGAAGCAATGAAGGATGTGTGATATGACCCTGCATGAATGAAGGCAGAGAAATGAGCTGAGAGGAAATCTAGGTTGAAGAGGAATGCAATGTGTGCAAAACAAGAAGACTGTTGGTTTGGTCATGTGATGTGAGTTGTGTAGAGATGTACAAGGTACTCCAGAAGCTTGTAGAAGAAGAGGGGAAACCTAGGAAGGCAGAGGATGTAGTGGTGAATATCTTGGTGGGGGGGGGGGGGTCAATAGAATAAGTATCGGTTGAACACTGGGGGTCAGTGTCATCAATTAGCTCCCTCCTCCAAAATTTCAGGCCTTGTGCCTATAGCAGAAAGGGTTATAATCAAAGGAGCAAGCTGACAGAATCCTTAGGGAATTGGACAAACCGTTTAGTGGGATTTCTTCAGGCTCTTTACATCCTGAGTTCAAATACCTCTGAGGTCAACTTTGCCTTTCATCTCTTAGGGTTGATAAAATAAGGATCAGTTAAGTGCTGAGGGCGGGGTGTCAATGTAATTAAGTAACCCTGACTCCCCTAAAATTACAGTCCTTGTGTCAAAATTTGAAACGATAAAAGCGGTGGTAAAATGGTAGAACTGTGCTGGACGAAATGCTTAGTGGCATTTAAAACCACTTTTCCTTCATCTTTTTGAAGCCAATCAGATAAAATACCAGTCAAGTACTGGGGGTTGACTGGTCCTCTCCATTCAAAAGTTCCTGGCCTTGTGTACGAAAATTAGAATTATTTTTAATTGGCAGAATTTACAAAAAAACTCAAGGACTGAGTTTTGTGCCAGTCCAGGCAGGGAAGCGAAACCTTCACCTGGGTGGTCTTAAGGTAAACTTTGCAAAGATGAAGGTTTTAGTAAGTAGGAAGAGATGAGACCCTAGAATTTTCAGGGAAATGGTCTTGCTCAAGATGCAGAGAAGGGGGTAGGTATAAACCCCAGAGATGTAGTGGAATAACTGGCAGACTATCCAAGAATGTAAGATGCATTGGATCAATATGTGGCATGAGTACACTGGGAATAGATTCTCTTGAATGCCAGGATGGCTCACTAGAAGTAAGCAATAGGTTTTGTTACCTAGGATACATAATTTGCAAGGGAGGTGATTGCTCTGAAAAAAAAATAGCAGCCAGAACAAGAACGGGTGGAAGAAAATCCAGGGAGATTCTACCACAGCTGGCAACAAATGTCTTTTCCCTAAGAAAAGAGGGCAAATTGTATGATGCTCATATTACAACTGTGATTCAGTATGATAGAGAACCATGAGCTTTGAATGTAGAAGACTGGAAAGAAAGGAAGCTAGCATGCTCTGTTGGATGTGCAATGTAAGTTTATTTGAATGAGAGAAAATGTCGAAACAAAAACTGGGAATAAGAGGAAGCAGATGTAGTGTACAAAAAAGTAGATTGTGCTGCTATGGATATGTGATGGACGAGGAGAAGTGTGTGTAAAGAAGTGCCAATCACTTAATGTGGCTGGTCGTTGTGGAAGTGGAGGACATGGGATGAAGTGGTTAAGACTTAGCTCAGGGTCTTGAATCTCATGCTGGAGATCATAAATAACTGGTACATTATTTACATTTGATGGATATTCATCCTAATCTTCGTTTTTGGATTTGGTTTGCAAGATTTTTTATGTGATTAAGAACGCAGCGTAAATATCCTAATCTTGTTTGTTGTTAACATTTTGGCTGATATACCCTCCAGCCTTCATCGGGTGTATTGGGGGATATTTCGAACCTGGGTTCTCATTCCTAAGGTATTTTTTGATGTTGTTGTTGTTATTATTATTATTATTCAGGTTGCTGCCTGGAATCGAATTCGGAATCTTGGGGTTTGTAGCCCGCACTCTTAACTACTACACCATACAAACAAGATGAGGACAAATATCCATCAAATGTAAATGATGTAAATAATGTCCATAATTCCTCATCTCTTAAATACAGAACTGTATAAATGACTGGGATGACAGGCAACATGTGATTCTTAAGACTCACCCACCTCAGTGACACTGATTCCTTGAAGTGGTGTGTGTGTGCACAAAGGGGCCCGCCCTTGCCTGATCTCACATCATCACCTATACCCATCATCCCTTTAATGTAACCCATCCACATTATATATTAACGATCACCATTTAACGTCGATGTTTTGTGCTGGGATGGGTTGACAGGAGCTGCAACAGGTTCCATTGTTTGTTTTGGAATGGTTTCTACAGCTGGATGCCTTTCCAAACATGCCAACCACTCTACAGAGTGGACTGGATGCGTTTTATGTGGTACTGGCACTAGTGAGGGCACCGTGTAGTTCACATGTCTACGGACACGATGAATGGAAGGATGCTGCATCGTTATGTTAGATGGGGGTTAAGGTATGAGGGAAGCGTGTGGGAGTAGAGCAGGTTCTTGTAGACAAGGA
>NC_142928.1:5513066-5545566 GCF_046866305.1 Octopus bimaculoides | reverse complement strand
TTAATTTTTGAATCATTAAAATGGCCAGAAAGAATTTTGATTTGAGTTGCTCCTTTGAAAGAAAGTCTCGACCGGTATATCTATGTGAGATGTTGTAGTTTAACTCCTGAGCAACACCATTGAAGAAAGGCACTCCAGCCATGACTTCTCTGTCTATTTTGAATGTATAGGCAGCTCATGGCTACATTATTCAACCTGTCCAAGGCAGCAAACTGGCAGAATCGTTAGCATGCTGGGTGAAATGCTTAGCGGTATTTCATCTGTCTTCATGTTCTGAGTTCAAATTCCACCGAGGTCGACTTTGCCTTTCATCCTTTCAGGGTTGATAAATTAAGTACCCTTCCCCAAAATTTCAGGTCTTGTGCCTAGGGTAGAAAGGATTATTCAACCTGTCCCATTTGTAAGAACAGAAACCTCACACAATGCAGTGTCTATAATGGAAATGCAGACAGAGGTCTTTGTGTCTTGGAGACTGTTTCATTCCACCACAAATGTTCCAAATGTTCTTAACCTACTTTTCTATAATATTGGTTTTGAATCATTAAGCTTTTAATCTTTTTACATGCTTCAGTTTTCAGACTGTGGCCATGCTGGGGCACCACCCCGGGGAACTTTTAGTTGAATGTATTGATTCCAGCACTTCTTTTCTTTTTAAGCTTGGTACTTATTTTATTAGGCAGTTTTGCCAAACTGCTAAGTCATGGGGACATAAACACAAACAGTGGTTGTCAAGCAGTTGTGGTGGACGAATACACACACACACACGATAGGATTCTTTCAGTTTCTATCTACGAAATCCACTCAGAAGAATTTGGTGTCGAAAATACTTGGCGAAGGTGCCACACTGTGGGACTGAACCTGGAACCATGTGGTTAGGAAGCAAGCTTCTGACCACACAGCCACACCGGCACCTATGGTTAAGAAAATGAAAAAGGAAGACCATTTCAAAGTGGAAGGAACTTGAAAAAAGGACATGTGAATATACGTAAGCCATTAGCAAAAATAAGAGGTTTAGAGCAAGGACCACTTAACCGAGTGAATAAGTTTTAAGTGGCACTTAATAAATATGGAGAGAATTAAGATGGTGGAGCAGCAAGATGTGACATTTGAAGTTGCCAGACATTGAGGCAATACTTTTTAGTGGCTGTGTGGTAAGAAGTTTGCTTCCCAACCACATGGTTCTAGGTTCAGTCCCACTGTGTGGTACCTTGGACAAGTGTCTTCTACTATAACCTCAGGATGACCAAAGCCTTGTGAGTGGATTTGGTAGAAGGAAACTGAAAGAAGCCTAAATGAAGGAGGTGGCAAGCTGGCCGAAACGTTAGCATGCCGGGCGAAATGCTTAGCGGTATTTCGTCTGCCATTATGTTCTGAGTTCAAATTCCACCAAGGTCCACTTTGCCTTTCATCCATTCAGGGTCGATAAATTAAGTACCAGTTACACACTGGGGTCGATTAAATCGACTTAATCCCTTTGTCTGTCCTTGTTTGTCCCCTCTATGTTTAGCCCCTTGTGGGCAATAAAGAAGTAAGAAACTAAATGAAGCCTGTTGTGTATGTGTCTTTGTGCTTGTGTTTGTTACCCATGGATCTGGGTTCAATCCCACAGCATGGCACCTACTATAGCTTCAGGCTAACCAAAACCTTGTGAGTGGATTTGACAGATGGAAACTGAAAGAAGCCCGTCGCATGTGTATGAGTATGTATATATCTATGTGTGTGTGTCTTTATGTCTGTCTTTGTCCTCCACTGCAACTTGACAACTGGTGTTGGTGTATTTACATTCCTGTAACTTAGCAGTTCGGCAAAAGTGACTAATAGAGTACCAGACTGAAAAGAAAAAAGTACTGGAGTTGATTCACTGAACTAAAAATTCTTCAAGGTGGTGCTCCAGCATGGCCACAGTCAAATGACTGAAACAAGTGAATGATAAAAAAACTTGTCTCATCATTTTACTTTCCCAATCAGCATCTTCCGAATGTCCTCATCAGTATTTTAATTAAATGGTGTTGTCTTCAGGCTTGCAGCTTAATTGTGCCAAGGTCGGCAATTCCACAGGAAGTGAAGGACACTTCCAGAGACGTTCTGACATTCCTAACAAACGATTCCTCAATTCTTTTTGTTTCGATGGAGAACGTTGAAATACTCTTTTATTCTTTTGTTTCAGTCATGTGACTACGGCCATGCTGGAGCATTGCCTTTAGTCGAACAGGACTTATTCTTTGTAAGTCTAGTACTTATTCTGTTGGCATTTTTTGCCAAACCACTAAGATACGGGGACATAAACACACCAACATCGGTTGTCAAGAGACAGTGGGGGGGGGACAACCAATGATATATATATATACACACACACACACACACAAATATATATGACGGGCTTCTTTCAGTTTCCATCTACCAAATCCACTCTCAAGGTTTTGGTCGGCCCAAGGCTATAGTAGACCTGGAACCGTGTGGTTGGTAAGCAAGCTACTTACCACACAGCCACTCCTGCACCTGTATGTTTGAGATTTTTGATAAAAAGTATTTATTTTAACAGTAAACAAAAGTTGTTGTTGTTGTTGTTACTACAAATGACAAAGCTTATTGTTCTTGAACTCGGTGTCATAGTAATTGGTATCATGATGTTAGCTGACCATTGTGTGTTGCCTTTGCCATTTGTCCATTGTCTTCGTGGATAATTATTGAACGTTGCAGTGAGAATTTTCAATCAATAAGTGTCATGTTTTAATACAGAATTTGGATTACATTACTCGAATGCAAGCCAATAATGGACAGAATATATGAGCAAATACAATGCAGTATTTACTCAAAAACACACGCTGATTAAAGAAAAAGCAGAACCTAAAGATCTGCATGCAAAAAGTATCACGCCACTTACGAAACAAACATCATCATCATCATCATCATTTAACGTCCGCTTTCCATGCTAGCATGGGTTGGACGATTTGACTGAGGACTGGTGGACCAGGTGGCTATACCAGGCTCCAATCTGATTTGGCAGAGTTTCTACAGCTGGATGCCCTTCCTAATGCCAACCATGCTGAGAGTGTAGTGGGTGCTTTTACGTGCCGCTGGCACGAGGGCCAGTCAGGTGGTACTGCAGTATGCAAATTAGAAGGCAGTCAAAAGTTCACTTTAAAAGGAAACGAGGTGAACGCATGAAATAAAGCAGAGTCACTAAACTTAGTTCAAGACTTAGTCAGAACATAGAATTAAATTAGAGCAATACAACAATAAGAATATCTCGGAATCCTCCAGAAGCTTCTAATCCTCTTTATGGTGGTGTTTAGTTCTATCCAAGTCCAGCAGACAAAGCTGAAACTATGTAAGATTTGGTGGAATAGAGATTTGACACCTTACTTTACTCATCATTGCAAATATTTACCATAGTCTTGTAGAACAATGGAAATAAACAGGACTTATTTAATATTATTATTAGAGCTAAATCAGATGAAATATTGATTTCAAAATTTGACACAAGGCCAGCAATTTCGGAGTTGGTGAGATCAGCCTCAGTTTTCAACTGGTATTTATTTTATCAACCCTGAAAGGAGAAAAGGCAATGTCAATCTAGACAGAAATTGAACTCTGAACATGGAGGTAGATGAGATGCCACTATTTTGTCTGGCACGCCAATGACCCTACCAGCTTGCCACTTTTGATAAAATATTGCCAGAATTAAAACTAAGGAATTTAAAGAGAAAGCATCATTATTTGAAATCTGATGCTATGACTTTCTAAAAACGTTTGAATGATTTTAGGGGTATGACTCCTTGCTCCTAAACAATGTTATTCTGTTGTCTTCTTTGTCTCCATGTGATGCAAAGTCACTGAGGATAGTTAAATGTTCCCTTGGATAACTCTTCCAACCAGTTGTAATTTAAGTTAAACTCATTTTCCATTAACCATGTTAGATTAGAAGTCTGTGAATTTTCAGACTTGTTAGACAAGTGGTGCTCGACCTTTTTTAATATCTGGGCCAAATCTCAAATCTCAAAACCTGGGGCTACACGGAAAAAAAAAAAAGAAAAAGCAAAACACAAGTCAATTAGAGAAAAATTTATTGTATTTATGGAGGGGAGACCATCAGGGGCTACTGGAAGGATTCTTGAGGGTTGCATGAGGCCCTGAGAACTGCTAAGTTAAAACGTTGGCTAGAATGCCTTGTGGTATTTGTTTCAATTCCTGCTGGGGTCATCATCTGTATCTTTCAACCTATCTGGGTTGATAAAAAAACCCAAAACTAACCAATCCATAGGACGACTGGCAGAACTCCAAGAACACCAGATTAGATGCCTTCTAGCCTCTGTTCCACATGTCTTGTGTTCTGGCAATGACATGGGTGCCAAGTTGTATCAGTGCAAGTCGACAACTCATCCTTTTGGACAAACATTGGAGATGTGGAGAGAGTGACACTTGATGGACAATTGGCAGAAATTCTGGGTCATAATTGTATTGCAGAAAAAAACTGAGCTTTCAAGTAATTTAAATTTACTTTCAGACATAATTTATCAAGAATAACTTCCTTGATTCACAGTAATGGAAATAACTTCTCTGTATATTTTTTCATGGGTGTCAAAAAAGCAACAAAAGTCACCAAACAACAAACTCACCCACACTTTTGGCCTATCCCGTGCTTTGAGAGCACTTCTACATATTTATTATACTCCTGCATTCCACCTGTTTTGTACTGCCACATATATATATATAACATACATATATATATATATAAATATATATATATATATATCTTGATAATACTGAAACTCTAGGGATGTTTGTGTGTAACTGAAATATCTCAGAAATAGTATATTTTATCTTAATTCTTTTTACATATTTATTTTCATACTTACCTTCGTCAATACATTAAAAATTTTTGTGACATTTGGACCTCTATATAAATGATTAAACACAATTTTTGTTATTTCTTGATGAAAAAATACATGGCTTCTGTGATGTTTACACACATACAGAATACACACACATGATGAATGTCATGGCATGCATGTCAATCAACACAAACACACGTCTGCTATCTGTGACATATACACACACACAGTCTTCGTGCTCTCTAAGAAAAAAAAAAACCTGTTGACTTTTTGATGTACACAATATTTTAATCATTTAGAAATATTTTTAACTGAATGTAATTTCATCATCTGGAGTTCATTAATTTCTGCTGCGATTTTGGTTTTACTTCATTCAACAGTTCTTCTCAAGCATATATTGCCCGATGCATCGAGGGTACTCTTAAATGGGCCGGACATGCAGCACTGGCATCGGCCATGGCTGCGATCTCACTTTAGTTGCTGGGTCTTCTCACATATGCGTACATTTTTTTGCATGTACGTGTGTGAGAGAGTGTGAGTGAGAGTGAGTGAGAGTGTGAGTAAATGAACATGAATGTTCTCATGTATGTGCAAGTGGCATACTCTCTCCTCTCTTTCACATTAAAACAAAAACATCAGGTGATTTTCAGGATAAAAATTGTTAAAAAGAAAAGTTTGCTTACTATTGTTTTGGTAGTTCCAATTAGCTAAGTCCAGAAGTTAGGCTAAATATATATACATGCATAAGTGCCGTGAATTAAACATCATAACTTCAACTCTTAATATTATTTACATTATTTACATTTGATGGATATTTGTCCTCATCTTGTTTGTTGTGAACACAACGTTTCGGCTGATATACTTTCCAGCCTTCATCAGGTGTCTTGGGGAAATTTCAAACCTGAGTTCTCATTCCTAAGGTATTTTTCAATGTTATTATTATTCTTATTATTGGAATCAAACTTGGAATCTTAGGATTAGTAGCCCGCGCTCTTAACCACTACTAGGAATGAGAACCCAAGATTGAAATTTCTGCAAGACACCTGATGAAGGCTGGAGGGTATATCAGCTGAAACATTGTGTTAACAACAAACAAGATGAGGATAAATATCCATCAAATGTAAATAATGTTAAGAGTTGAAGTTATGATGTTTAATTTCCCTGTAATATAGAGAAAGCATCTGCTGCCTTGCCCCTTATATTTGCTGGCCTTAACTACAATGCTCCAGTTTATTTGGGGATTGACTACACCTGTTTTTAAGGCACCATACTATATTAAAGATGTTAGCTTTGTTTAGAGTGACACATGTATCTTTCCTTGAAGGTATTTTTAGTTATTCTAATGCAAGTTCTTGTGCTTCCATTCTTGACAGTGAAATTGGCCTTGGAAACTAGTTTGTTTTCCAAGGACATATTGTGATGGGGACAGTTATTAAAGAATCTACAGTTACAAAATCTATGTTGATATTCCTAATGCTATTATCCTCATTGTGATTGAAAATCGCTGAGCCTTGGATGGGGAGGCAACTGTAACTTATTTTAATTGTGTTTCTATTAAAGATCATTCAATATTTATGCGAGCATGGAAAGTGGGTGTCTTTAAGTTTCAGAAATCATCTTGCTATGTTTGTAATCATGTTCAATCTGTACAGATGGTTACACTACAAATTCTTCTTATGTCAGAATCTTTTGAGTCTGAGTAAATTTGGTTTGATGTAGCATATATTGTTCTTAAAATTGGATCTTTCTAATGAGGTGCTGTAATAGAGAACTACCTTTTTCAAGATTATTTCATCAAAGGATAGGTCAGAAACACATGCCAATGTAAGGGAAATAACACTTAATGTACAGACTTGAGTGAGCTCCCCTCATCTGTGTCTGTAAAATCTCTCATTAACTCACAGTCTCTTCCACTAAGAAGACCGATTAGTAACATTAAGTGGAACCCTTGAAAAAGCTTCCATAAGACCTTTGGTAGCATTACTTATCCAGCAAATATTTTGTTGAGCACTCTTTCTCACTGTACACCACTATTGTGTGTGCCCATATAAACACACACATGCAAAATACTCTTACACTGCAAATGCACCCAACCCATATACCTACAAATATGCACACACACACAAAAGTAGACAAAAATACTGACGTATGACCACTTAATTAAATATTCATAGACTGTAAACTAAGTTATTAACTTTTGTTCTTCATTTGTGACACAAAATACGTCTGGCAGTGTTCCAGGCTTCATATAAATGCAACTAGAAATAACTTGAAGAAAATGTATAGCTGGTCTCTGCTACAAATCAAATTGTTATTTTGTTTAATAGTTAACAGCTGGGAATCCTAACCACTAAACATACTTAGAAACACACATGACAGGGTATGGCTTGGACAGCTCTGCAAATGCAACCATTCATTTAGTGTTTAAGTTCCATGCTGACACCAGATGGACCATTGGACACGATTCAATGGGTCTGAGAAGTGTCTGCATAGGGGAGAAAGAAACTGTGGAAGCCCTTTGTGTGTGTTGAGTTATGTCCGTTTATGCTAAAACTGTAACTTATTTTATCAGTCTACCAAAATGCTAAGTACCAGATTAGTCAGTACAGGGGTGGGGTGGGGGTGATACAATCAATTAAAAAACACTCCAGTATGGTTAGTCTCATAACTGAAATTACAGGGGCTTAGTGGTTAAGATGTTGGCCTCAGTTTCAGGCTGTGGGTTCAATTTCTACAATGGTTTACACATTGTGTCCTTCAGCAAGGCTCTTCATTTTACGCTGCTCCAAGTCAACAGCTGGTGCAACCATCTGTCCCTTCAATTAGTGAGAGCATGGTACAAGCTATCAGGCCATATTCACTTGCAAGTGACAGCTATAGTAACGTACTTATATTCATGCCTTTTCCAAGTGTATAGTCACAAGAACACCCCCCCTCTCTTTGGTCATGAATGACCATGTGATTGCACCTAGAAAGTTCCCCTCCGAGGCACAAGTCCAAGCAAGGTTGTTTATGGAAGACCAGCAGTCACCCATGCATACCAGCCCCGCCCACTCTACCAATGTTATCCGAGGGAAAGGCAAAGGGGCCGATACAGCTTGGCACCAGTGATGTCACAACTCATTTCTATAGCTGAGTTAACTGGAGCAATGTGAAAATAAAGTGTCTTGCTCAAGAACACAACACAGAGCTCAGTCTGGGAATCGAACTCACTACCTCATGATTGTGAGCCCAACGCTCTAACCACTGAGCCATGCGTCTTCACAAGAGTGAAGTGAAATTGGTGTTAACCAGGAATTAAAAATCAAGTCCCAGACTCCCAGGAACTTACTTGCCACACTCAATGCTTTAATAAAGGGTTTTATTAGATTTTTTCATTAAAGAGAAAGAAAAAAAAAATTATTCCACAAATCTCTTTCTGACTGCAATTATTTTGTCTTAAGAAACGTTTTGCATTGTAAAATGTTTCTTATATCTCATGCTGACAATTTCTAAAAAGAATGAAAGAATGTTATATACAATTACCAATGACTCCGAAGTTAAGAACTCTGGAATTGTGTATTCTAGGCACAGGAGTGACTGTGTGGTAAGAAGTTTGGTTTCCGACCACATGGTTCTGGGTTCAGTCCCATTGCATGGCACCTGGGCCAAGTATCTTCTATAGCTTTGGGCCTTGTGAGTGGATGTAGTAGATGGAAACTGAAAGAAGCCTATCATATGCATGTGTGTGTGTGTTTGACCCACCGCCACTGCTTGACAACTGGTGTTGATGTGTTTGTTACATAACTTAACAGTTTGACAAAAGAAACTGAGAGAATAAGTACCAGGCTTTAAAAAATGAGTCCAAAATAACTTAGTTATATTTGGAGACAGTCATTTTGCCAATAAACACACGTGTGAATATTTGATCTTTGCTTTATTATTAGGTTGTCAAGAAACTTTAAATTCAGATGCACATATCTTGGCTCAAACAAAACTTTATTAATCGAAAAAAATCAGAAGCAACACACTTTTGCCAATGCAAAACAAGTCTATTTATGCCAGTAGCGTAAAAATCCTGCGTTCTGGTGGCGATGAAGGCGTGTTTGGCATCGTCTTGGTTTTTGAAGCATTTCTCATGTAGGAAGTTGTTGAGATGCTTGAAGAAGTGGTAGTCGGTAGGTGAGAGGTCTGGTGAGTATGGCGAATGAAGCAGAGTTTCGTAGCCCAATTCGTTCAACTTCTGCAGGGTCAGTTGTGTGATGTGCGGCCGAACGTTGTCGTGGAGAAGAATTGGTCCTTTTCTGTTGACCAATGCCGGCCGTTGTTGTCTGAGTTTCTTATGCATTTCATCCATTTGCTGACAGTACTTCTCTGCCGTGATGGTTTCACCTGGATCCAAAAAGCTGTGATGGATGAGACCAGCTGCAGACCATCAAACAGTCACCATGACCTTCTTTTGATGCAACTTTGGGAAGTGCCGTGGAGCTTCGTCGGCGTCCAACCACTGAGCTGAGCGTCGCCGGTTGTCGTAAAGAATCCACTTTTCATCGCAACTCACAATCCAGTCAATAAATGGATCGTTCTTGTTGCGTAAAAGAAGGGAAGACGACACTTCAAAGCAGCATTTTTTTGGTTGTCATTTAATTCGTGCGGCACCCATTTCTCAAACGTCTAATACAGAAGCAAGCTCTTCAACAGTTGTGTGTGGATTGGCTTCAACTAAGGCTCTTAGTTGATCGTTGTCAACATCCGATGGCCGACCACTACGCTTATCATCTTTAAGACTCTCATCACCGCTACAAAATTTCTTGAACCACCATTGTGCTGTACATTCATTAGTGGTTCCTGGGCCAAACACATCGTTGATATCGCGAGCTGTTTCAGCAGCTTTTTGGCCTAGCTTGAACTGGAATAAGAAAATTGTGTGAATTTGCTTTTTGTCCATGTTGCATTCAACATTCCGGAAAAAATGGCCTAATTATTCAAAAAGAAAAAGAGTAACACGTTTAGATAGAGCGAAAAACGGGCTTTAAAATGATATATAAAGTCTAAGTAATTTAACGAAAATTAATTTGAAAATATATAATTTAAAACCAAAATTAAAAATTCTGCAAGAACTTTCTTGACAACCTAATATTATTATTATTATTATTAGTTTGTCAGGGTTCATTTGTCGTCCATTCTGTGACGTCTTTGATGGCTGCTGCTTCTTCTCTGTGTCTCCTCTTCTTTCTGTTCACAGAAAGACAAGATGGAATACAAAACATGATAAGACCAGAGAAAGGAGACACGGAGAAGAACAGATAGCCACTGAAGAGACCACAAAAATGTGTGATGAAAGAACTCTGACTAATAAACTAATAACTAACGGGACCCGTGGAAATGCCATGGAATGGTAAAAACTAAGACCTGTTTAAGAAAGAAACGATGATCTGCATTTCATTAACATTCATAGCTTAGTTTTCTTTATTCTTGACGTTCGTCTCCATTCATTCCCTCACGTCTCCGTCGGTGTTGTCTTTTCCCTCTTTTTCTTATATCTCCTCGCTGTTCCTTTCTGATCCGTGCTCTATATCTGTGCATCGTTTCTCGGGCAGCTTGCAACCGTGTTGCCTGTGAATCCAGAATTTAGGCTATATTAACCCTTGTAAACAAATATCAATTCTTTAGCGAGCAGACGATAAATATTTGCACATGTGCGCATGCTTTGAGGGATGATCGCTATACAATAAAACAAAACAAAGCAAAACTTTTCCCTATCAACACACCACTCCCGCCATCTCTACCTTTCCCTTCAGCTAACTTTTTAACCTTGTAATAAGTGTTCCTACTCCACCCCCACAACGTCGTTGATGCTTCTCTCTCCCCCCCCCCCCTCTTTCTTCCCCTCTACCTTCAGCTGACCATGTGATGCATTTAGCTTAAGTGGATTGATATTAACCACCTTTCTCTGCTTTTTTCCCTCTCTAATGTATCGTGGCACTCTGTCGAGGGTTCCAGTTGATCTGATCAATGGAACAGCCTACAAGTGGCTGAACACTCCACAGACACGTGTACCCTTAATGTAGTTCTCAGGGAGATTCAGCGTGACACAGAGTGTGACAAGGCTGACCCTTTGAATTACAGGAACAACAGAAAGTAAGAGTGAGAGAAAGTTGTGGTGAAAGAGTACAGCAGGGTTTGCCACCACCCCCTGCCGGAGCGCCGTGGAGCTTTAGGTGTTTTCGCTCAATAAACACAATGCCCAGTCTGGGAATCGAAACTGTGATCTTATGACTGCAATTCCACTGCCTTAACCACTGGACCATTGCTCCTCCACTCTAATGTATAAGGGTCAAACGAACAAGCAGATTATTATATAGATAATAATAAAGTGAAGATCAAATAAACAGTGCGTGTGTTTATTGGGAAAAAAAATGACCGTCTCAAAATATTACACTATTTCAACACTCGGTTTCACATCAGGAATCTTGCAACTCAAATGTAACGGCTTTGTCCTTATTAATGTGGTTTTATGAACATAATTAAAATCTTCCTTCAAAATTTCATTTTAAGACAAAATTTGTATCGGGACTAAAAGCAGCAGTCTTAGGCAGCTGGTATCAAAATAGTTAAACCCTGCTGGGATGGAGAACAATTTCTTTTTTATTATTTAAATTGCTCAGTCAAGAAGAAGGGGCTGCAGTGTCTATGACCTTTTTTAAGGGTCTCTGTAGGGTCTTCCAGTTCTGGAACAACAGAAGGAAGGAATGCATCCTTAAACCAAAGAGCTGATCCAAATGATTGCAACAGAATAGATTCTGGTAAAGGTAGAAGAACGGCAACTCTTAGGTTCTGACCAAGTTCACTGTAGCCACCACCCAACAGTAAAAGGACAATGCAGATCAGTGGTTCTCAACCATTTGTCTCTGGATCCCTTTCATTCTTATTTTACTTGGGGTGGGGAAACCTCACCATTTCGTGCCTAAAATATCCTATTATGTTTAGAATTTTATATTACAAATTGAAATTTGTAAAAGTATAAAGCATTTTATAATTCTTTTTGCTTCAGTCATTGGACTGTGGCCATGCTGGAGCACTGCCTGTAGTCGAACAAATCGACCCCAGGAATTATTCTTTGTAAGCCTAGTACTTATTCTATTGGTCTCTTTTGCCGAACTGCTAAGTTACAGGGACAGACACACCACTATCGGTTGTCAAGTGATGGTGGAGGGACAAACACTGACTCACACACACATATATATATATATACAACGGGCTTCTTTCTGTTTCCATCTACCAAATCTACTCACAAGGCTTTGGTCGCCCAAGGTGCCACACATGTGGTTTGTAAACAAGCTACTTACCACACAGCCACTTCTAGTCACCCACAAGGGTCATATGGACCCCTTACTTAGAACCACTGGTGGAGAGAGTTTATGTCCCGACTGCATTCACCCCTAGTGTTGTGCCAGGGTGTGCAGCGAAGTCCTTCAGTTTGGCAGAAAAACCATGGTGTACCTGAAAATGTAGATCTGAGGGGAGCGGGGACATCAGTCATGTCCAGTCATTGGTCTGGACTATTTGTGGAGTAGAGGGATCAGAGCTGACCTGATGGGACACAACAACAACAACAACAACAACAAGGAAAACAAGAAACAGAAGACAAAAATAAAAAATAGCAACAAATCTCTTTATAATCAAAGAAATGATATTTAAAAAAAAAGGAAAATATTTTAAAAATGTGCGTGTAATGATTAAAAGAAGTTTATACATTTTTATGGCTGTATGAGGTGTTTAATAGGGGTGGATGTTTAATTAGGGTAGGGAATAGAGAGGTGTTTAATTGGGGATGATCTGGGGTGGGGACTGAAAGTTGTTTAATAGGGGTAGACGTACGGGGGAAGGTGTGGAGGAAGAGGTGGTTAACTGGGGTGGATGTGGGAAGAGAATTATGTTTAATTAAGGTGGGAGAGATGTTTAACTATGGGGTGGATATGGAAAGAAAGGGGTGGAGAGGAGTTAGCTGGGTGGATGTACCCTGGTACACATACAAGAAACACAAGAACTGTTAGAATCTCTACAAATGTTTTAGTCAAAGACAGAAAATATTATTATTATACATGTAAATTTACAAACCAGAGGAGGAATTGTGTGTGTGTGTGTGTGTGTGTGTGTGTGTGTTGGTCCCCCAGAATCAGTGCTGTTTGAATTGCAGTGTGGATTTAGGGGGAAAGTTGGAGTGTGGTTGACATAATCTTCACAGCTTCAAGAAAAGTGCCAGGACCTATTGAATGGCATCTGTTCACCTCTCCAAAACATTTGACACTGTGCAGAGATAGCTTTTATGGAAGGTCCTCTTCAGTTGTGGTCACACTGATAAGTCTCCCAACATCCATTCCGAGCTTGACAACAAAATGGTGTCGGACAGACAAGCTGGCACGATCCTTCCTAATACGTATCAGTGCTTGGCTCAGTGGTTAAGGTACATGGCTCACAATCGTAAGATCGCGAGTTCAATCCCCAGCGACGCAGTGTGTCCTTGAGCAAGACACTTTATTTCATGTTCCCCCAGTCCACTCAGTTGGCAAAAATGAACTGTACCTGTAATTTAAAGGAGACCAGCCTTGTCACAATCTATGTCATGCTGAATTTCCTTCAGAACTACATTAATGGCACATGTGTCGGTGGAGTACTCAGCCACTTGCACATTGATTTCACAAGCAGGCTGTTTTGTTGATCAGATCAACTGGAACCCTTATGCTGTAACAGACAGTGTACCAGTCAAGAATGCTGCAGGAGGGTTAGGGTGAGCACCAGTGCTCTTTAATATATTTTTGCAAGTCACCAGGCTTCTCTGCAACAAATATTGAAGACACCAGAGGTGCACTTTGAGCTGGACAACAATCTCTTTAACAATAAGAGACTTCTACGTTTGCTGGTTCCAAACTCTGTAGGAGTAGGACCTAAAAGCAGAGCTGCAGTATGCAGATAACTGTGTTCTTGAGGCCCATACTCAGGGAAACCTTCAAACTATCGTGCATGGAAGGACAGAAGTGACCTGTCAATAAGGGCCAGTGTCTTGTCCTCTGCCTTGCCCCTAAAACCAGTTGGACAGGATCCAGTGGGACCAGGGACTGCATCATGTTACAGTGTCTGCTTTGACATGATTTCTACAGCTGGATGCCCTTCCTAATGCCAACCACTTTGCAGAGTGTACTGGGTGCTTTTCATACATATATATATATATATATACACACACACACTCCAGCTGTAATAGAACTTGTGGTCCCAGGATGGGAGTGTTCAGTTGCCAAAGACTGGCTGTTAAACGAGTATGCATTGACATTGGATTTCAATTGACAACTGAAAGAAACAAGTGTTTTTCAGTGAATGTATGTACGAGAGTGTGTGTAGCCTAATGGTTAGGGTGATGCTAGAATGTGGGTTCAATTCCTGAACCAAGCAGCAAGTTTTGTTCTCGAGCAAAACACTACTCCAGTCTACTCAGCCGCAACCCCAATCAGGAGGGAACGTGGGTCTGCTTGCCCAGCCATCAGTGTGGCATCATTCGATGGTTAAAACAACACAAAGTGCATTGTGACCAGGGATGTATGACAGCATCTACCAATCTGGTTGATGCCACAAATACGGTGTCTACGTAAGTGATTAGGAGACATGAATTCTGTATTTGATTTCTTCCACAAGATGGGAGGTAGAAGTTTTATTTAAAAGAAACAAAGATAGAAAGCAGCATCAAGTGTCCATGTAGCAGCCACATGTTTATTAAAAACACACAGTTGTTATGAATGTACATAGCTACATTCATCTGGCTGTATTATACGTTAGTGTTGATGAAACGCCGACAAGGAAGGGCCATGGCATGCGAGTAGAAAGCAGAGGAAGAGGAAGGTGAGGAAGTCGAGAAAGGGGGAGTTGGGTAATTAATATAATCATACCCTCCTCCATTTTGTACCATGATGATGATAATCCTTTGTATTAGAGGCATGAGGTCTGAAATCGCAGGGGATGGGGTAAGTTGATTACATTGATCCCCAGTACGCAACTGGTACTTATTTCATCGACCCTGAAAGGATGAAATTGTAAAGTTGACCTCAGTGGAGTTTGAACTCAGACCGTAAAGACAGACGAAATGCTGTTAAGTATTTTGCCTGGCATGCTAATGATTTGAGCAGCTCACCACCCTAATAATAATAATAATAATATCTAACTTAGGCATGAGACCAGCAATATTTGAAGGGAGGGCTTGGTTGATGACATCGGTCCTAGTACAATACTGGTTTTATATTTTATCAACCCTCAAAAGATGACAGGTATCGACTTTGGTAGGATTTGAACTTTAAAACCAAAGCAGACGCAAACAAGTACTGCAAAGCAATTTTTTTTTCAAATACTTATGATTTTGCCAGCTTCACCGCTCCATCAATAATGTTTTCTAATTTTGGCACAAGGGCCAGCGATTTTAAAAAGAAAGGGGTTAGTTGATTGCATCAATTCCAGAACTCAACTGGTGCTTTATTTTATCGACCCCAGAAAAGATGAAAGGCAAAGTTGATCTTGGGGTGGATTTGAACTCAGAACACAGAGCTGGAAGAAATGCTGCCAACCATTCTGTACGATGTGCTAACGATTCTGCCAGCTCGTTGCCTTAATATTAAAAATAATGGCTTCTATTTGAGACACAAGGCCAGCAGTTTTCGAGGGGGAATAATCAGCACCCTCGACCCCCAGTATTTCACTGGTACTTTATTTTATCAACTCTAAGAGGGATGAAAGGCAAAGGTGACCTTGGCAGGATTTGAACTCAGAACGTTAGTTGTGGGAAGAAGCACTGCAAAGCATTTGTTTTGATGCTTTAAAACGATTCTGCCAGATCGCCGCCTTAAGAACAGGAAGAATATGAAATCAGCAAGTGTGGCAGTGAAAATGAGGAGGAAGAGAAATGATCAATGAAGGAATTTTTGGTGCCATTCAAAAATTTAGAAAGGGCGGGAAAAAAAAAAGAAAAAAAAAGCAGGAAAAAAATCCATTTTTGTTTCGTTTTGTTTTTTACAAAATTAAAAAAAATGTTGGCAAGTGAGATGGGTGGGGGTGGAGTAGGGGACGAGATTTTGGGGGAGATGAGAGGCAGGGGTGTGTGAAAAAAAAATTAATGAGTTTATATTTCTTTTATTTATTTATTAATTATTTTTTTTTTGCTTTATCTTCCAAGTCGGTTTCCAACACCGAAACACGTAGCAGAGTCATTTGTCTGTCTGTTCGTCCTCATCGTTTTATACTTTCTGCCAAAAGTATTCCTCGCCCCAATCAGCTGTGTCAGAAGATCAAACTCTGACATTTCACTTCCATTTAATTATTTCTTTGTCTTTTCTTTTTGGCCGTTTCCATTCCCCTACCCCCTCCCATTATTATTATCATTTATACACACAATGTGTTCGTGTTCTCCTCTGGATCTAACTTCCTTTCTTGTATAGGGTCTCGACACATCGGACATCGTTCCAACTGAAGTGCACAAGTATCGCAGAATCCTCTGGAAAAGAAAGAAAGAAGGTAAGATTTACTGCAGAATATTTACTTGTTTCAGTCATTTGACTGCGGCCATGCTGGAGCACCGCCTTTAGTCAAGCAAATCGACCCCAAGACTTATTCTTTGTTAGCCTATTACTTATTCTATCAGTCTCTTTTGCTGAACCGCTAAGTTACAGTAATATAAACACACCATCGGTTGTCAAGCGATGCTGGGGGGGGGGGGACAAATACAGACACACAAACATATACACACACATACATATATAATATATATATGATTGGCTTCTTTCAGTTTCTGTCTACCAAATTTACTCGCAAGATTTTGGTCAGCCTGAGGCTATGATAAAAGACACTTGCCCAAGGTGCCATGCAGTGGGACTGAACCTGGAACCATGTGGTTGGGTAGCAAGCTACTTACCACACAGCCAATCTTACATTCTCTAAATATGGGGTCACCAAGCAACAGCCCGTGGGCTGGATCCAGCTCATGAGGTCAGTTCATCTGGCCCACCACCACACTGTACCTTTTGTGCAAATACCTGCAATGAGAGTTCATTCGCCTCTGGTATGGCATCAGTGTTTGCAACAACTTATTTCTGTGAGCAAACATTTTCAAAAACAAAAGAAGTGAAGTCAGCACATCGAACGAGGTTGACTAATGAACATTTCAAAGCAATTCTCTTGGTTCATCGTCATCATCATCATTGTTTAACGTCCATTTCCCATGCTGGCATGGGTTGTGGATGCACCAATTCCAAAGCAAATATTGATGATATCTTAAAAGCTAAACACCAGTTTCACAAATCTCACAAACCTTTTAGGCTGCTTAGGTTGTGAGGTTCTATAGTCTCAAACTCACCAAAGCCTTGGGAGGAGATTTGGTAGACGGAAATTGAAAAAAGTCCGTCACACATGTGTGTGCCTTTTGTTTGTTCCCCACCACAGCTGGGGCTCTGAAGAATTTTTAGTTGAAGGAATCGACCCCAAGATTAAATTTGGGCAAGTGTCTTCTTACTCAGTCCGTGGGGGCCAACCAAAGCCTTGTGAGTGAATTTGCAGACAAAAGAAAGTCGTAAGTAGATGTAGAGGTAATGAGTGTCAAGTACTTACTTGTGCTGGCATGGCAACAGCACCATACTAGCTTGTTTATCACAGCAGAGCGTGCAAGATCCCTCCAACAGAGTCTTCTTCTGTAAGAGAGCCATCTTTCTGTATCTGCAATTGATAGAAATAGCATGAAAATAGGAGAGAGAGAGAGAGGTGGGGAGGTACAGGGATGGAGAGGTGATGTGTCAGGGGTCAGGAAAATTAGAGGGTTTGTACATAGGTGGCAGTACATGTGTGTGTACTGATAATCATTTATAATGTCTGCTTTCCATGCTGGCATGGGTTGGACAGTTTGACAGGAGTTGGCCAGCTGGAGAGTTACACCAGGCTGCAGTTGTCTGTTTTGGCGTGGTTTCTACAGACGGATGCCCTTCCTGATGCCAACCACTTCGCAGAGTGCACCGGGTGCTTTTTATGTGGAAGCAGCATCCATGAGTTTACAAGACAAGGACCCCTTACTATTGAGGAGATAACTTGGCCATTGCCTGTGGTCATTGCCAGTGGCCACTGCCACCTGAATGGCTTCCGTGCTGGTAGCATGTAAAAAGCACCACTTGAGCATGGTCATTGCCAGTGCCGCCTGACTGGTTCCTGTGCCAGTGGTATGTAAAAAGCACCATTCAAGCAGGGTTGATGCCAATACCACCTGACTGACCCTTTGTGCCGACGGCACGTAAAAAGCACCCACTACACTCTCGGAGTGTAGTGGCGTTAGGAAAGGCATCCAGCTGTAGAAACCTTGTCAGATCAGATTGGAGTCTGGTGCAGCCCTCTGGCTTGCCAGTTCCCAGTCAAATCATCCAACCCATGCTAGCATGGAAAGCGGATGTTAAACGATGATGATGATCAGTCAACGTAGGAGAGGAAGATGGGAGAGACTTAGAGAGAGAGAGAGGTAGTCAGAGTGCACTGGATGCTGTGTTCGTGCCACTAGCACTTAGTGAAGATACCTTACAGCTTGCAACACTATGAACCCTAAATGTGAAAGGGGGGGGGGTTGCAGGCTTTTATGCTAAGAGAATAAGAAGGGTAAAGTAGGAGAGAAAAGGACCAGCAGAGAAAAGGTTTCTTTCTGTAGAGGAGCAACATGTTTAGTTGCATTTTAGAGAGGAAGGTGGGTCGATGGAGCTGGAAAGTGATATAAAGGGTGACAAAGTGTCCGAGTTGACCATTAAGGTATGAGGTGGGGCAGAGGGGCAAGAGTGTGTGTGGGGGAGGGGAAGTAGGGGATGTCTGATAATATGGGAGTAGCAGAATAGGAATGATGGTGATACAGTAAAGAGGAAGAGGAGAGAGAGAGAGGGGGGACATGCTACTGGGTGGGGTTGCAAGAGTGGATGGGGGAAGGGTGAGATGCAGAAGTAGGGTATGGCAAGGGTGAGATATATGGTGGTGGGGGTGATCACTGATAGTGTGGTTGGAGAGAATGGTATTAATGAATGAAGGATGGGTAAATAAGTGGTTCTGGGTATCGGATGAGGATGGCAAAGAGAAAAACAAACAAAGACCTAAACGATGGCAACGGAGAAAATCCCATTTTATAATTGCAATCTAAACAAACAAAAATCCATTTACCTTGGTAAAATAACTTTCTCATCTGATGAAAGTTTGCCATAGTCATTAAACTTTTTGAATGCTACCTTGGGCGGATATCGGAATGGTTTGGCACCAAAGTTGAACTCACATTGCTGATAGGACATAAAACTGGCAGCCGCAAAGAAACCAGATCTATGGAAAATGGAGAGGGAAAAAAAAAAATTTAGACCTTTTCAAAAATTTCAGTTCCATTTGGTTTTAACATGATGAATAAATTGGTACCAGTTGTACTTATTGGGGATGGAAATGGTATATAGCTCTAAAAACTATTGTATAGAGGTGTGGCTGTGTGGTGGGAAGTTTGCTTCCCAACCACATGGTCCAGGGTTCAGTCCTGCTGCATGGCACCTTGGGTGAGTGTTTATTACTTTAGCCTCAGATTCGCCAAAGCCTTGGGAGTAGATTTGGTAGATGGAAATTGAAAAAAGTCCGCCACACACGTGTGTGCCTTTCCTTTGTTCCTCGCTACATCTGGGGCTTTGAAGAATTTTTAGTTAACGGAATCGACCCCAGGATTAATTTTTGATTAAAGTCTGGTACATATTCAATCGGTCTCTTTTGCTGATGTAATGGGGATGTAAACGGACGGCTGTCAGTTATGAAACTGTGGAGGGAGACACACAGACACACACAACAGGCTTCTTTTGGTTCCCATCTACCAGATTCACTCACAAGGGTTTCGGTCAATCTGAGGCTATAATAAGACACTTGCCCAAGGTGCCATGCAGTGGAACTGAACCTGGAACCATGTGGTTGGGAAGCAAACTTTTTACCACACAGCCATATCTGTGCCTAAATACATAACATTTATGTGACATTGGTCTCTTTAATTTCATCTGACATTTGCCGTTTCTTAATTCTTTTGAAAGAAAGACAGAAAAAGAAACAACAAAAAAATTCCAATCATTTTTAATTACGGTGAATTTGTTGAGACAGTCAAATGTATTCAGTGTTGAAATACTTACTTAGCATGAGTGAAGAGTTCCTTGTTAGGCGGAAGGCTGTTACCATTTAATAGAAACACTAACTGTTGTTTGTCAACCTCTAACAGAAGACCAAGGACATCTCCTACAAACAAACAAACAAACATAAAAGACAGAGAAATATTAGGAAAACAAAACAGGGAATGGATGCAGAACAATCGTTAGGCTGAGCAGGAACGAACGGATGCTTTATTTTATTGACTCCTTTATGAAGTTCACTTTTATTAGTTTCAGCTGGAAAACTGCAGCCATGCTGGAGCACTGCCACTAGGTTTGATACACTTTCACTGCTTGAAACCACCTCTGACATGTGGCATTTGGTGAACGAGGGTGTTTCATGTTGCTGTGCTCACCTGCATTTCCTGCTGTTGAACTGATACTTTTGACAGGAGGTGATCCAGTTCTGTGGATGAAGATACCCACATCCACTCCATGCAGGTCTCTCAGGCTTTTGGAAAGGATAAATGGCTAGTGAGAGCTGTGCGAGCCATGTACAGAGATGCGGCCAGTAAGGTGAGGGTTGGAAATGAGTACAGCAATGAATTCCGGGTAGAGGTAGGGGTCCACCAAGGTTCCGTCCTCAGCCCCCTATTATTTACCATAGTCCTCCAGGCAATCACAGAGGAGTTCAAGACAGGTTGCCCCTGGGAGCTCCTCTATGCTGATGACCTTGCCCTAATTGCGGAGTCACTATCAGAACTAGAGGAGAAGTTTCAGGTGTGGAAGCAAGGTCTAGAATTGAAGGGCCTTAGAGTCAACCTAGCTAAAACCAAAATCCTAATAAGTAGGAAGGTAGATAAAACACAAACCCCTTCAGGTAGATGGCCCTGCTCAGTATGTAGAAAAGGAGTAGGTAGTAACTCTATAAGATGTACCCGGTGCAAGCTATGGACACATAAGAGGTGCAGCAACATCAAAGGCAGGTTAACTAGCAAGTTAGTTTTTGTTTGTGGCAGATGTTCAGGTGCAATAAAGACTGCAAACAAACAGGAAACAACTTCTATCTCATTCCAGGGTGAAAAACTAGAGGTAGTCGATAGCTTCCGCTATCTGGGCGACCAAGTTAGTAGTGGGGGTGGGTGCGCTGAAAGTGTAGCTGCTAGAATAAGAATAGCCTGGGCAAAGTTTAGAGAGCTCTTACCCCTGCTGGCGACAAAGGGACTCTCACTCAGAGTAAAAGGCAGACTGTATGACGCATGCGTACGAACAACCATGCTACATGGCAGTGAAACATGGGCTGTAACTGCTGAGGACATACGTAAGCTCGCAAGGAATGAAGCCAGTATGCTCCGTTGGATGTGTAATGTCAATGTGAATACCCGTCAGAGTGTAAGTATCTTGAGAGAAAAGCTGAACATTAGAAGCATCAGTTGTGGCGTGCAAGAGAGACGATTGCGCTGGTATGGACATGTGGTGAGAATGGAGGAGGATAGCTGCGTGAAAAAGTGCCACACCCTAACAGTTGAGGGAACCCGTGGAAGAGGTAGGCCCAGGAAGACCTGGGCTGAGGTGGTGAGGCAAGACCTTCGTACATTGGGCCTCACCGAGGCGATGACTACGGACCGAGACCTTTGGAAATGGGCTGTGCGTGAGAAGACCCGGCAAGCCAAGTAAGATCGTTGCCAGTGCCCCTGGACTGGTTCTTGTGCGGGTGGCACATGAGATGCACCATTTTGAGCGTGGCCGTTGCCAGTACCGCCTGACTGGCTCCTGTAGGATTTTCGAGCGAGATCGTTGCCAGTGCCCCTGGACTGGCTTGTGCGGGTGGCACATAAAAGACACCATTTCGAGCGTGGCCGTTTTCGTGCGGGTGACACGTAAAAGCACCCACTACACTCTCTGAGTGGTTGGCGTTAGGAAGGGCATCCAGCTGTAGAAACTCTGCCAAATCAGACTGGAGCCTGGTGTTGCCATCCGGTTTCACCAGTCCTCAGTCAAATCGTCCAACCCATGCTAGCATGGAAAGCGGACGTTAAACGATGATGATGATTGAAGAGCTGTGGGCTCTTGAAACCCAGGCTGTTACAGTATCTGGCCCTCTATCCTGTGGCAATGTTGCGGTCATTGGCACTGTACATACTCTCATGCTGGCATGGGTTGGACGGAATTTGTGTGAGGCAGATTTCCTATAATTGGATGCTCTTCCAGTTGCCAATCCCCACTTATTTGCAAGCTAGGGCATATTTCCCTCATTCGTGTTTTCAAAGCTATTTCGAAATGAATGACACTGCCCGTATATGACGGTGACAACCCTTTACAACTATTATGATGTCAAGACAAGAAACACACACACACACACTCACTCAGGTTCTGTTATTCTTTTACTTGTTTCAGTCATTTGGCTGTGGCCATGCTGGAGCACCACCTTTAGTCGAGCAAATCGACCCCAGGACTTATTCTCTGTAAGCCTAGTACTTATTCTATTGGCCTCTTTTGCTGAATCGCTAAGTTACAGGGACATAAACACACCAGCATTGGTTGTCAAGCGATATTGGGAGGACAAACACACACACACATGATAGGCTTCTTTCAGTTTCCGTCTACCAAATCCACTCACAAGGCTTTGGTCGGCCCGAGGCTATAGTAGAAGACACTTGCCCAAGATGCGACACAGTGAGACTGAACCCGGAACCATGTGGTTGGTAAGCAAGCTACTTACCACACAGCCGCTCCTGCGCCTACATCAGATGTAAGCCTGTTTCTTTTCTAGTCAAGTTACATATAGAAACAGTTTAAATGTTGAACTGAAGAAGCTGCATCTTTTTGTGATGGAATAACAGGTTTCAAATTTTGGCACAAAGCCAGCATTGTTTGGGGTGTGTGGGGGCTGGCGCTAGTTGACTACATTGCCCTTGGTGTTCAGCTGATACTTATTTCATCAACCTCCCCCCCCCCACCAAAAGCTGGAATTTGAACTCAGACAGATGAAATGCTGCTAAGCACCTTGTCCGGCATTCTAACGATTCTGCCAGTCTTGGAGAATTATGAATGAAGAAGCAGCAAGTTTAAGAATGAAAAAGAAAAAAAAAATACTTTAGATCTTTTTCTACATTAGTAAGAATGACAGCTTGTTGGCAGGAATAGGGTGGGGGTGGCAGTGGGTAAAATGGATGGCTGAGTGCCAAGTGGATGTTTTTTTTATTAATTTTCTTTTCCTTTTTACCCCTTCCCCTCCCCACTCTGTAGCGTTCGTAAGAGAGGGAAGATAAGTATGGTATTTGAATGATGAAGAATATGATGATGATGATGATGCTGTTTTGTTTTCCATCATCATCAATGTTCCAATGACCATTTCCCCCCCTGCTGGCATTAATGGGGGAAACATCTACAATGCCACATAATCCATTTCCATCTGTAAAAACCACCATGCTGAGATCTAACCTCACCATTTCTTAAGGTTTGGCTAATAATTATTTTAAACTGACAGCTGGAAGTAACACTAACGGCTGTTAATCACCAGTGTGTGTGTGCGTATATATATATATATATATATATATATATATATATATATATTACACACACACACATAAATATACACATGCACACACAGAGATTGGAGCAACTCCTATTTGGAAAAGTGATCCTGATGTAATGTATAAGGGAAGTACAGGAATAACATGTTGAGTAAGTTTTCTAAAATAGAAACATCTTTGAAGTTTGGAGAGAGAGAGTGGAGGAAGTGGTGCTTGTTAGTGGCCTACTTCATTGGAGAGAGAGAGGGGGGAGTGTGTGTGTGTGCGTGTGTGTGTGTGTGGTTTCTTGGCGTCCTGCTCTATTGGTGAACAACTGAGAGCGAGACGGGCCAAGTTGACTTTTGAGTGAAATTGTGAGAGAGAGAGAAAGAAAGAGAGAGAGTAATTGGGTGAGAGAGAGAGAATAATTAAGAGAGGGATAGAAATCATTAAGGTTTAAATAATGATAATGGTCTCCCAAATATTTTATTAAGAAGGGAGACTGAATGAAGACAAGAGGGACGGGGTCGGGGTGGAGAGCAAAAGGATCAAGAAAGAAGGTTATGTTGGCAAAAAATATTAGTTCAACAGATATTTATTTATTTTGTGCAGTCATTAGAGTGTGGCCATGCTGGGGCACTGCCTAGAAAGTTTTTTAGTGGAACAAATTGACCCCAGTGCTTTTTTTCTTAAAGCCTGGTACTTATTCTATCAGTCTCTTTTGTCAAACCACTATATTACAGGGATGTAAACACACCAACACTGGTTGCCAAGCAGTGGTGGGGAACACACACATGATGGGTTTCTTTCAGTTTCCATCTACCAAATCCACTTTCAAGGCTTTGGTCAACCCAAGGCTAAACACAGAAGCAAGAGGTCACACACAGTGGGACTGAACCTGGAACCTTAACCACACACGTTTTCAAAGTGTAGACAAGCACCTCCACCCAGCAAAACCTAGGGCTAAATAACAGTAGCATTCTTCCCTTTTATGGGACTGTCACATTAAGTTGACAACATACTATCACTTTATCGTGCTGCTACTGCATAAATCTCTCTGAGAGATTTAGAAATGGATTATTTCTATTTTCAAAAATCAGTGAATGTATGTCACTTGAAGTATATATGTTTTCAAAGGCAGATAGGCATCGGCAGCTAGCAAGCCATGCTACTCCAGACTGATAATGAGCAGTGACTCTGAAACTAGTCTCTGGATGCTGGTTTTGCTGGGTGGAGGTGCTTGTCTCCACTTTGAAAACATAAGGCCACAGGAAATGTGTCAAGTCCAACAGGAAACGGTGTTTCCTAGGGCTAAATAACAGTAGCATTCTTCCCTTTCATGGGACAGTCAAATTTCCTGTGACAACATACTATCACTTTATCGTGCTGCTACTGCATAAATCTCTCTGAGAGATTTAGAAATATGTTATTTCTATTTTCCAATAGAAACTTCTCTCTCTTTCTTGGTCGACACCAAGAAACGTTTAGCTTCTCTCAAAGAAATTCATAACCAATTTCTCTGATCTTAAAGAAGTTCTCTGTGGATATGAACTCTTTGATAATAATTAGGATCATTTCAGGAAATTGAAAAAGGTGCATTACATGAAAATACTAACAGTAACAATATTTATGGCTTCAAATTTTGGCACAAGGCCAGCAATTTTAAGGGGAGGAGGTAAGTCACTCATATTGACTCCAGTATTTCACTGGTACTTTATTTTACCAACCTCCAAAAAGATGAAAGGCAAAGTTGACCTTGGCAGAACGCAGCTTAATGTGCCTTTACTCTTTTACATAAAAGTTGGACGAAATGCCACTAAGCGTTTTGCCTGGCATGTTAATGATTCTGCCAGCTCGTTACCTTAATAATAACAACAACTTTATCAAAGACAGAATGTCTCATAAAATAAATATAATCAGGAGATGATTGTTCCAACTGAGTTCAAAGATCAACTTCAAGGAAACGGTTCTCATAACTTTGAAAAACTGAGATTTTAATTTATTCCACAGATAAGCACTGCTTCATTACATTGCCCCACCCCTCTAACTTACACCCCACTGACAAAAAAAAAAAAAAAAAAAGAAACCCAAAAATGCAAAAACCAAAACCAAATGGATACTATAATTTGAGAATGTAATTTGTGGTTGGACAGCCAAGAAGCTATGTGGGGGTCAAGATAAATATTCATGAGGTCGTGTCAAATTAAGTAATTACAACAGAAGTAATGAACTTAATTACAGGTCTTAAAAAGATGTAATTCAATGAAAGGCAAACAAAAAATCAAGTCTGGAAATTAATATATCAGAGAAATGCAGCAAATCAATTGATGATGAAGATATATGGATGTGTGTGTGTGTGTGTGTGTGTGTGTGTGTGTGTGTGTGGCAAAAAGTTTGCTTCTTGAATGGCTTTCGGTTCAATTCCAGTGTGTGATACCTTGGGCAAGTATCTTCTACTATAGCATTAGGCTAACCAAAGCCTTGTGAGCAGATTTCATAGACGGAAACTGAAAGAAACCCGTAGCTGGTGCCACATAAAACGCACTTGAGCTAGTGCAATGTGAAAAGCACCAAGTACACTCTTTGAAGTGATTGGCATGAGGAAGGGCATCCAACTTTAGAAACCATGCCAAAGCAGGCAAGTGGAGCCTGGTGCAGCTCTCCAGCCTTGCCAGCTTCAGTGAAACCATCCAACCCATGCCAGCATGGAAAACTGATGATTTCTATAAATCAACTGTTCAGATCCAGGGTCGTTTAGACTGAAGAGACACAATAAGGTCGAAACACCAGAGTTTCAAAGTTGTCTTAGGTCAGTGAATCCTGTGTGCTATGAACACACATCGTTTAAAGTGAGGTGGTGTTCTCCAGTGATGAAATACAACAGCAATCAGAAGTCTTATTCAAATCTACTAGAACATATTGAGAATGAATAGATATGCTGTCATCTGGATTCTTGATGCTTTGCAGGCACCCATGAATTATTATCTATTTGGCAGACATCAGCATACCTCAACAATCATGTTTGCTGATATCCATAAATAGGAACTAGTAAATGTGTTAAATTCATTGATCTGGGGTAACTTTGACTGAAGAGACAGAATAAAGTCAAAACACCATGGTGTCTCAAAGCTTCCTTACATCAATGAATCACGTGTCTTATAAAAACACATCATGTAAAGGGATGAAGTGTTCTCTAATGATGAAATACAACAGCAATCAACATATTCAAATTCGAATCTGCCAGAATGTATCGAGAATGAATAGATATGTTCTTGTGTGAAAGAAAACAAAGTACAAAGATAATATATATTTTTTTTTGCATTGAAATGTCTTCAAGTATCATTGTGTGGTTTTTAAGTGGTTCTCTTCACACTGATGTAATAATTCAAAGGTTAAGAGGGAGAATATATGATTTTATATTTTAATAAGTCTTGTGATGGCTTAGTTTTTTGACATACTGAGAAGTAAATCATTTAATGCACGCACACACACACACACGAGAGAGAGAGAGGGAGAGAGAATAAGAAAAAGAAATAAATAGGCATAGGTATGGCTGTGTAGTAAGAAGCTTGGTTCTCAATCACATGGTTCTGGGTTCAGTCCCAATGTGTGGCAGCTTTGGCAAGTGCCTACTTCTATGGCCTTGGGATAAACAAAGCTTGTAAGTGGATTTGGTAGATGGAAACTGAAAGAAGCCCATCACATATGCGTGTGTCCCACCACTGCATGAGAACCAGTGTTGGTGTGTTTACAGCCCCATACTTTAGCAGTTCAGCAAAGGAGACCAATAGAACAATTACCAGGCTTAAAAAGAAAAAAAAGTCTTGCGGGTCAATTCATTCGACTAAAGTGCCCCAGCATGGCCACAGTCTAATGACTGGAACAAGATAAAAACATTAAAGAAAAAAGAAAACGGGATCTTTGAACGGTGAAGTTGCTGTAGATGTTTAAAACTGTAAAAGCCAGCAGATATATATCAAAGGCGCTAAGTTAACAACTGATATTAATTTCTCTTTGCATGCTCCAACAAGTAATTAGCCTAAAACTAACACTCAGTCGACTGTTCACAGGTTTTCTACAGACAAGAGATTAGCTGAGAAGAGGGAATCAGCTGTTGTTGAAAAGTGACTGGGATTAAAGTAGGAGGAGTTTATACGGAGTTACTTACGATAGAGCTTAGAGCTCGAGAGGAACGAATCTAGTAAGGATTGGTTACCAAGTAACTACTAAAAACCGACAAAGTCAACAAAGTGTCAACTAAGATTTTGGTCTACAAAACTTACTTTGACAGTATCTGCGTCCTCTTACACTGGTTGGTTGTGAAGAATTAAATCGAAGGTAAGTAAATTTACCATTTTATCAAAAGTTAGTGTCAAACAATGAAGATAAGTAACTAAAGAGAAACTCAGAAGCGAAAACAAAAGAAAAAAAAAACCCATCAAGTTTTTTTTTTAATTTTAATTTTGTAATTAATTGAATCATTTTGTTTCCATTTTACCTTTTACTTGCTTTAGTCATTGGACTGTGGCCATGCTGGGGCACCACCTTGAAGGGTTTAAGTCAAACAAATCAACCCCTACACTTATTTTCAAGTGTGGTACTTATTCTATTGGTCTCTACTGTTGAACTACTAAGTTATGGGGATGTAAACAAACCAACACTGGTTGTCACGAGGTGGTGATGGTGGGGCAAACACAAAGACACACACACCTGGTAGGATTCTGTAGTTTCTGTCTGCTAAATTCACTCAACCAAAGTGCCATGCGGTGAGACTGAACCCAGAACCACTGGTTACAAAGTGAATGTTTTTAACCATGCAGCCACGCCTGTGGCCATGCTGGGGCACCAACAGCAAGAATTTTAGGTGAACAAATGAACCCCAGCAATTATTTTTAAAATCCTGGTACTTATTCTATCAGTCTCTTTTATTGAACTGCTTAGTTACAGGAATGTAAACACAATAACACTGGTTGTCAAGCTGTGGTGGGAACAAACACAAACACATATATAGGATTGGCTTCTTTCAGTTTCCGTCAATGAAATCCACTCAGAAGGCTTTGATTGGTTCAAAGCTATTGTAGAAGACTCTTGCTCAAGGTGCCATGTAGTTGGACCGAACCCGGAAAAAAAGATAAAAACCTTGTGATGGATGAGAAACATCCTCGTTCGGTTGAACATGCACAAACACTGATATTTTATGCTGTTGCCCCCGTTATGAAGTTGAGAAACTTCATTTTAATAATAATTTGACAAACTTTTAACCCTTTATTACTGTATTTATTTTGAGATGCTCTGTGTTTCTTTCAATTACTTTTATCATTCAGCTAGTGTTAGGAACATAAATTGTGACTAAGGTTTGGTGGAAGATATTAATTCAAAACTTTTGAAAACAAGACATTTGTACTACAGAGCCAGAGCTGGTTTCAGCCGGGTTGGTATTGAAAAAGTTAATGTTCACTTTTCCATGTCTGCATGGATCACAAGGAATTTGTTGATTTTCTATGGCTGAATGCCCTTTCCATCACCAACCCTCATCTGATTTCAAACAAGGTACCATTTCCCCATGGCCAGACATGTTTTCCATGGAAGACTGGAAATGAGGAATGCTTGTCCACAACCATCATGTGATGTCAAGACAAAGGAATTCCCCCTCCACACACCCTTCCCACATCATCATAATTCAACATCCATGTTTCATGCTGGCATCAGTTGGATGGTTTGACAGGAACTGATGTGTCCAAGAGCTGCTATGGAATGGTTTCTGCGACTTGATGCCCTTCCTAACACACACGCATGCACAGGATGGGCTTCTTTCAGTTTCAGACAACCAAATCTACCCACAAAGCTTTGGTTGGCCCAGGGCTGTAGTTGAAGACACTGCCTGAGGTGCCACTAATGGGACTGAACCAGAAACCACATGGCCGGGAAGCAAGTATCTTTACCACACAGCCATGCCTGTACACATATCTATCTCTATATATACATAAACACACCCACGCATATATATATTAAGATTAATCTGTAATACTATCTCAGGCAATCCTTTTCTACAAAATACTTTGGTTTCTTTATTGACTCTAAATCCAGTCAACAAAACCCAGTTACAGCTTTTTATCATTTTAACAGCTGCTCTGAGAACAACATTACTTAATAATGTCTTTTAGCTGCTTCTATAAAACAACTTCCAATATTAATCCAAATTTCACACATGGATTAAGACACACAAAGAAACGTGGATTAATACTGAGAGGAAGATTAGAATGAAAGTGAGATATTCCAGACAGATTTGACACCTGTTAAAAAGAATATGTTGTCTATACTTATACTGGAAGAATAAAAAATGAACCATTGGGGAAAAGAAAATTATTTGATTATAACACTTTTAAAACTATCTTTTAGAAGATGTATACCACTGGCTGGCACCTGGGGTGAGTTTCATAGGGTCCACTTTGTTGTAAAGATTCAGGCCAAGAATCTTTCCCTCCCACCAGTCTTGGAGGTCTTGTAAAGATTTATGGAGGCTGTCTGTTCCCCTGACTAAAAGTAAAATGAGATAAAAGCCCTCCCCCTCCCCTACAGACCTTGTGTCAGTTTCAAAACCTAGGGTTGATGTAGGGCCACTTCAGTAAAGCTAATTTTATCATTGGCAAGGGGTCATCTTAACCCGTTCACATTTAAACTGGCCATATCAAGCCCAAATATTTTACTTTATGTCCAAACCAGCCAGATTCAGCCCATCACACCTACCCTACAATGTCATTCTAAAAATAAACAACCACATCACTGAAATCTCAAAGCTAAAAGATAATGTGAATTAATAAGCATTAGATGCTGAGGGAATAATCTGAATGCTAAAAGGTTAGGGTCACTATCTACCAAATTCAGGGCAGCCTGGATTTGGTAGATCTGACTATGGCCAAGCTGGGGCACCACCTTGGAAGGTTTTAGTTGAGCAAACTGACCTCACGAGTTTACACACACACACACACACACACACAAGTGACAGGACAAATGAAAGAAAGGGGCCTTAACACATTTATTGGGAGTTACATGTATTGTTGAAAACTGTTTGATCTCAATTCTGTGCTACTTATAGTCTCAAAGCTTCTAA
This sequence comes from Octopus bimaculoides, assembly GCF_046866305.1. Taxonomy (NCBI): domain Eukaryota; kingdom Metazoa; phylum Mollusca; class Cephalopoda; order Octopoda; family Octopodidae; genus Octopus; species Octopus bimaculoides. The sequence continues at coordinate 5,514,971 of NC_142928.1, read as the reverse complement.
CGAGGGCCTTTCATTAGGCCAGTGGCAATCCAATTTGAATTTCCACTAGCCTAATGAAAGGCCCCTATTAGGGGCTTTGAAACTAAGTAGCACAGAATCAGAATCAAACTGTTTTCAACTCTCTCTCTCACTCTCTCTCTCCATATATATATATATGATGGGCTTCTTTCAGTTTCTGTTTATCAAATCCACTCACAAAGTTTGGGTGGCCCAAGGCTATGGTAGAAGCCACCTGGCCCATGGTGCCACGTAGTAGGATTGAACCGGGAACCACGTGGTTGGGAAGCAAACTTCTTATCTCACAGCCATGCCTGCACCTATTGATGAATTTAAGATGAAAGCAGGGTGTCTACCAGGGCCTAGTTCTCAGCCCCTTTCTATTCATCGTAGTCCTATAGGCCACAACAGAAGAGTCTAAGCTCAGCTGTCCATCAGAACTCCCATATGCTGATGACAGGAGAGTTTTAGCTGAATCATCATCATCTTCGTTTAACATCTGCTTTCCATGCTGGCATGGGTTGGATGGTTTGACTGAGGGCTGGTGAGCCAAAAGGCAGCACCAGTCTCCAATCTGATCTGGCAAAGTTTCTACAGAATTTGAATCTTTATTAAAACTACAAATGGATATGACCTAGTGGTTAGGGTGTTCAGCTAACAATCATAAGATTGGGAGTTCAGTTCCTAGACCAAGTGAGATGTTGTGCCCTTGAAAAAGGCACTTCATTCCATGTTGCCCCAATCTATAATAATGGTAAAATTATTTTACTAAATTCTTCGTTACATTCAGTATTAAAAGAAAGCAGTGTACTTCAACAGAAATATGGAATGAATTTAAATATTTAAACATGGATTAAGTGGAGAGGAGATTTCTAAGAAAAGCTAACATGGCAATGATGCAATATTTCAACTGAGTCGTTTTCAGAGATCAGTGGCTGTTTGATTCGATAAATACATACAAGTCAGAATGCTTTGTTGCTTAAATACACAACTTCTGGATCATAAAATGGTGATTTATTATCTGGAATATATTGAAAACGGAAATACCATTTAATGCCATCCACCCCGACCACCCTCTGTACACAGAAAACAAATTAAGACATCAATTGGTCTTCAACTGATATCAACAAATGTAGAATTAATCACTGTTGTATTTGGATAGCAGTGATTTATCAGTTGGCTTTAATCTAATTAATGACAAATGAATAACAAGATTAGTGTTTTGAGATCAAATGTCCTTTGTAAACATTCTGGAATACCAGAGAAATAACAAAGAGATACAGAAATAGTTTGGTAAACAATTGAGAATACATAGACACACACGTGCTGCACATTATACATACATGTATATACAATGTTAATATTTGTTTTTATGTTGTAATAAAACCAATTTCACATTAATCTGATGGCTTACTCTATACTAACTTTATATATATATATAATCATCATCACCACCATCATCTAACTTTTCCATGCTTGCATGGGTCAGACAGAATTTAGTGAGGCAGATTTTCTACAACTGGAAGCCTTTCCTGTTATCAACCCTCACCAGTTTCCAAGTAAGGCAATATCCCCACCCCCAGGGGAGCTGGCAGAAACATTAAGACGCCGGGCGAAATGCTTAGTAGTACTTTGTCTGTCTTTACGTTCTGAGTTCAAATTCTGTCAAGGTTGACTTTACACTTCATCCTTTTGGGGTCGATAGATCAAGTACCAGTTACATACTGGCAGTCGATCTAATCGACTGGCTCCCTCCCCCAAAATTTCAGGCCTTGTGCCTAGAGTAGAAAAGAATATCCCTCTCCCCCATGGCCAAACGTTTTCATTGAAGACTGCAAATGCTTTCGTTGTTTGTATGATGGCTGTACTTGTTGACAGCCATCATATCATTTGCTAAAAGGGGACACA
>NC_142928.1:5455566-5508066 GCF_046866305.1 Octopus bimaculoides | reverse complement strand
TCCACACCTGAAACTTCTCCTCTAGTTCTGATAGTGACTCCGCAATTAGGGCAAGGTCATCAGCATAGAGGAGCTCCCAGGGGCAACCTGTCTTGAACTCCTCTGTGATTGCCTGGAGGACTATGGTAAATAATAGGGGGCTGAGGACGGAACCTTGGTGGACCCCTACCTCTACCCGGAATTCATTGCTGTACTCATTTCCAACCCTCACCTTACTGGCAGCATCTCTGTACATGGCTCGCACAGCTCTCACTAACCATTCTTCTATCCCAAGTTTCCTCATTGACCACCAGATAAGGGATCGGGGGACCCTGTCAAAGGCTTTCTCCATGTCAACGAAAGCCAGGTACAGAGGTTTATCCTTAGCTAGGTATTTCTCCTGCAACTGTCTCACTAGAAATAAGGCATCAGTAGTGCTTTTACCTGGCACGAACCCAAACTGCATCTCATCTAAATTGATTCGCTCCCTAATTAGTTGGGCTATGACCCTCTCTGTAACTTTCATAACCTGATCTAACAGCTTGATGCCTCTGTAATTATTTGTATCTAAAGCGTCCCCTTTACCTTTGTAGCAGTTGACTATGATGCTGCTACACCAGTCATTGGGTATGACTCCTTCGTGTATCACCTGGTTCGTAATACGGGTGACTAGGCTATAGCCAACACTGCCAGATATTTTGAGCATCTCTGCAGTGATTCCTGATGGGCCGGGGGCTTTCCCGGTCTTCATATTCTTAATTGCTTTATCTACCCTGGTACTATCAACTCGGATAGCTGGTCCCTCTATTGGGTCGACATACGGCAGGCTCTCTTTCTCCCATTCATTCTCTTTATTAAGCAATCTATCGTAGTGGCATCTCCAGACCTCTTTCTTTGCATCCTCATTTAATGCAAGCGTACCATCATCCATGCGAACACATTTCTCTCCTACAACATCACTATTCTCTCTCCTACACTGTCTTGCAACACGAAATACCTCGAGTCTTTGGTCCTCACGGCGCAGAACATTGGCAAATCTTTCCTTATCTGCTTCCCCTCTGGCTAAATAAACCTGTCGCCTAGCCTCCCTTCTGGCACATTGGTACAATTCCCTGCTACCACCGTTCTTCCAGTCCTTCCAAGCCTGTTTCTTTTGTCTAATAGCCCTGTCTACCTCCTTGTTCCACCACCACGTTACTCTGGGTCGGGAGGGGACCTTACACCACCCACAAATCTGGTCGGTGGCTTTCAACAGGTTGTCCCGCAGAAATCTCCAATTGTCTTCCATGTTGTATGATGCTATATCCCCTTCTATTTCGTTAAATGCTTCAAGTAACTTGTCTCTAAGTCTCTGTCCGTTTGCAGGGTCTTTAAGCTTCCACACCCTTCTTCTCCAAGCCTGTCTAATTCTGGGCACCCATTTTGCCTTGATCCCAAAGTCGCTAACTACTAATCTATGTTGTGGGGTACATTCTTCGCCAGGGTAGGTTTTGGCATTTATAAGCCGCCCTCTTTCCCTATTTCTGGCGAGGATGTAGTCGATTTGGCTAGAGTGTCTGCCGGAGCGGTAGGTGACTAGGTGACTGGCAGGTTTCCTGAAGTTGGTATTGCAGACCATAAGATTGGTTGCATCACAGAACTCCAGCAGTCGTTTATATATATGTATTTGTATGTGTGTATGTATGTATATGCATATATATGTATGTGTATATATATATATATATGCGTATGTATTTGTGTGTTTATGGGCGTAGATGCATATATATGTGTATGTGTATGTGTGTGTATATTTGTATTTATGTATATATGGGTATGGATGTGCATATATGTGTATAGGTAGGCATGTGTGTATATGTGTAAATGTATGTGTATATATATATATATATGTATATATATATATATATATATATATATATATGTATGTATGTATATTTATGTGTATGTATATTTATATGTATGTGTACGTGTGTTTATATGTATGTGTATGTATTTATATATATATGTGTGTGTGTGTGTTCGTATGTATATATGAGTGTGAGTTTTGACGTGGGTATGTATATAAATATACATACATGAACTTATGGGAGTAAATGTAGATTTGTTTGTGTGTATATATGAGCATACACATAAGTATAAGTGTTTATGTACATTCATCTCAATTTTTTCATAGAAACACAGTATTAACCCCAATTATATTGCCTTTTTATTACATAACATTCCTCTCCAATAAAAAAATTTTTTTTATTAGATCTATATTATCCTATCTACTCACAAATCTACACACTGAATTTTCCTTTCTCTCAATCTCTTCCAGTTTTTTTTTTCTTGTCAAAATTTGGCCAAATGCATTTTTTTCAATATTTAATTTTGCTTGCAATAGCCGCTTCTTTTGGTCAAACTATCGTATCTCCAGCTGCTTTAGGTGCCAAGATATCAAAAATTGTTAAAGCGTAGTATAACAGTTTAGCATTTTTCAAAAGTGTAGTAAACCCCACACATGACAGTTTTGCAAAAATATTTCTGACTGAAAATATCATACAAGCATGGAGTTGCGATTTTATGCACCCAACAAAGTATTATTGTTAGGATGAAACTGTTGCTAATGTAAACAGAAATGGAATGGTGAAACTATTTTTTTCGTTTTCTGAAAAAGCAACGTTTTGGCCTTACAACACTTTTGCATAATAGCAACGAGATATATATATATATATATATATATAAAATATAGAGGGCAGGAAAATTATAGAAATTTTTCTACCGGTGGCTAGCATGTATAAAATAGTCAATAGACAACATATTCATATAAAATTAGTGTACATTTAAACACAAAAGAGGTGACCCTCACGGGACACCATACATGCTAGAAGGAACAGTCAAAGTCCAAACCATGGTTAAGAGCAGTAAATATTGTAAATGTTTTTATTTTTTCATTCTCTTCGAAATTGCTCTTAACCGTGGTTTGGACTTTGACTGTTCCTTCTAGCATGTATGGTGTCCCGTGAGGGTCACCTCTTTTGTGTTTAAATGTACACTAATTTTATATGAAAAAAATATATATGTGTATATATGTAAACACAGCAACACTGACTATTAATCAAGTGGGGGGGACAAACACATATACATGATGGGCTTCTTTTAGTTTCCATCTACCAAACCCACTCATAAGGCTTTGGTTGGCCTGAGGTTAGAGTAGAGGACACTTGCCCAAGATGCCATGCATCATGTGGTTGGAAAGCAAACTTCTAACCAGAGAGCCACACCTAAAAAGAAACCTTTGGATGTGATGGTAAATAAGTCATCAAAGTTGTGAAGGAAGAGGGCCAGGGTCCAAACCAAACCCTCAGGGAACACCAGAGTTGATTGAGACAAGGAAAAAAAAAAAAAGCTCTATCAATACATACCAAAAGAGAAGAGGTGGTTGGAAGCCATAGGCAAGTTTTGATACAAGTTTTGCAAGCAGGACACATTTCAAGGTTTTACTGGTTAGAGCAACAACATCGCTTTCACTGAACTGGTTCCAGGTTCAGTCCCACTGCAGGACACCTTAGGCAAGTGTCTTCTATTATAGCTTTGGGCTGACCAAAGCTTTGTGAGTGGATTTGGCAGACGGAAACTGAAAGAAGCCCGTCATATATATAGATATATGTTTGTCCTGCACCAATGCTTGACAACCAGTGTAGGTGTGTTTATGTTCCCGTTACTTAGCAGTTTGGCAAAAGAGACCGACAGAATAAGTACCAGGCTTTAAAAAAAAAAAAAAGTCCTGGGGTCAATTTGTTTGACTGAAATTCTTCAAGGCAGTGCCCCAGCATGGCTGCAGTCTAATGATTGAAACCAGTACAAGATAAAAAGATCTGACAAGCGAATATAATGAGTCTTACCAGCCTTCCAACAGGGATGTTTATGTGGTCGACTGTGAGCATTATACCAAATAAGTTGACGGCATCCATCATAAGCCATGGAATATTCATCATCACCAATGCCATAACCATCCTGCAGCCAAGAAAAATGGAGAGAACTTTTTAAATTTTTATTATAAAATGTATAAATTTAATATGAAAAAAAAAAAGTCATTTTATTTTCATTAAATATTTTATTTAAAAATAACTTCAAAAATGTATCAGAGAATGTAGTTGTTTACTCCTGTGATTAGAGGATTCTGTGAAATAATACAAACTAGGTTGATGTGTTTTAATTTGTTAAAAATGCCTTTTCTTCTTCTGCATCTTTTTATGTCTATTTTCCATGCTGGCATGGGTTGAATGGTTTGACTGAGGATTGGAGCCTGGTGCAGCCTTCTGGCTTGCCAATCCTCAGTCAAACCATTCTGATCTGGCAAGGTTTCTACAGCTGGATGCCCTTCCTAACATCAACCACTCCGAGAGTGTAGTGGGTGCTTTGTATGTGCCACCGGCACAGGAGCCAGTCAGGCAGCACTGGCATCGGCCATGCACCATGCTCGAATGGTGCTTTTTACATGCCACCAGCACATGAGCCAGTTAGGTGGTACTGGCATCGACCATGCTTGTCTGCCACTTTATTTCACGTTGCTCCAGTCCCCTCAGCTGGCAAAAATGAGGAGTCCCTGTATTTCAAAGGGACCAGCCTTGTCACATTCTGTGTCATGCTGAGTCTCCCTGAGAACTATGTGATGGGTATGTGTGTGTCTGTGGAATACTCAGTCACTTGCAACCCTCGTGGTTGTAACTGACAGAGTGCAAGCAAATAGACATAGTTGTTTGGTTAAGAAGTTCACTTGGTAACCAGGTGGGTTTGGGTTCAGTCCTACTAGGCAGCATCCTTCGTTAGTGTCTTCTATTATTGCTCCAGGTTGATCACTGGATTTGATAGATAGATGGAAACTGTTGGAAGCCCATTGTATATATATATATATATATATACATATATATATATATATATATATATATATATATATATATATATATATATATATATATATATATATATATAGGTGCAGGAGTGGCTGTGTGGTAAGTAGCTTGCTTACCAACCACATGGTTCCAGGTTCAGTCCCACTGCGTGGCACCTAGACCAAGTGTCTTCTACTATAGCCTTGGGCCAACCAAAGCCTTGTGAGTGGGTTTGATAGATGGAAATCAAAAGAAGCCCACCATATGTATATATGTGTGTGTGTGTTTGTCCCCCCACCAACATCACTTGACATCTGATGCTGGTGTGTATGTCCCCGTAACTAAACAGTTCGGCAAAAAGAGACCGACAGAATAGGGGCTAAGCTTACAAAGAATAAGTCCTGGGGTCGATTTGTTCAACTAAAAGGTGGTGCTCCAGCATGGTCGCAGTCAAAATGACTGAAACAAGTAAAAGAATAAAAGAATATATATATACCCCCACCAACTATATGTATGTATGTAAGTATATGCATATATGTCCCCCTCGCAGAGTGGTGTTGGTTTGTTAACATCCCCGTAACTTACCAATTCAGCAAAATAGATTATTACAATGAGTCATCATCATCATCGTTTAACATCTGCTTTCCATGGGTTGGACGATTCGACTGAGGACTGGTGGAACCCGAGGACTGGTGGAACCCGAAGGCTGCACCAGACTCCAATTTCATCTGGCAATGTTTCTACAGCTGGATGCCCTTCCTAACACCAGCCACTCCGAGAGTGTAGTGGGTGCTTTTTATGTGCCACCGGCACGAAGGCCAGTCAGGGTGCTGGTGACACGTAAAAGCACCCACTACACTCTCAGAGTGGTTGGTGTTAGGAAGGGCATCCAGCTGTAGAAACTCTGCCAGATCAGATTGGAGCCTGGCGCAGCCTTCGGGTTCCACCAGTCCTCAGTCGAATCGTCCAACCCATGCCAGCATGGAAAACAGACGTTAAACGATGATGATGATGAAATATTATAAGGAACTGTATAAAAAAAAATTGTTAAAAGATTTTGTTTTGTAGAAGTTTAACCAATTTATTGCAGATAAACTTTAACAAAAACCCTTACATGGACCCCTAAGGGCCAGATGGACTGTGGGTTTTAAGCCCTTATAGAACCAATCAATAACAGCAGAGATATGATGTCTTTGTACTTACGTGATTTAGAAACTTGCTATTCTTTGTGGCCCAACCAATTTGCATAACGCCAGCCGTTACTATGGTTACCTCATAATACCACACACCTGAGTTCACCTGGAATGTGCAGCGCACGCTTTCGAATGATGATGCATCACATCTGGCCTGGAAAATAATTATAAAAACACACAAATAAATAATTGGAGAAAATAAAAATGTAAGAAAGACCAAAATTTACTGCCAAAATAATAGCTATGGGCTTTAATTATCAGTGCAGCGAGATTCGATTTAACAGTGTCATTGCTAGTGTCACCTGACTGGCTCCTGTGCCAGTGGTATGTAAAAAGCACCATTCAAATGTGGTCGATGCCAGTACTGCCTGACTGGCTCCTGTGCTGGTGGCACGTAAAAAGCACCCACTACACTCTTGGAGTGGTTGGCATTAGGAAGGACATTCCAGTGTAGAAACCTCACCAGATCGGATTGGAGCCTGGTGCAGCCTTCTGACTTGCCAGCAGGGAAAGTGGACGTTAAACGATGATGATGAGGAGTACAGTCATTAAGCATGCCTTGCCAATTACCATCCCAATTGCCGAGGGCCAGGGACCATGAACACATGTACCATCTCTTTCCAAATGATTTCAGTCTTCTGCTCCATTCTTTGATATCCTCCAACCAGTGTCTTCTCTGGTCCCTCCCACCTCTTTTCCCCATTCACACATCTTTCACAAAGTGGGTGCTGAGGTTTCTGGGCCCTGATCCCTTGTGATTTAATTATCAGCACAACATATTAGGATTTTTTCTATTAACTGATGAAGGCTGGAGGGTATATCAGCCGAAACGTTGTGTTAACAACAAACAAGATGAGGACAAATATCCGTCAAATGTAAATAATGTAAATAGTTAAGATTTAACTCTTTGGCATTTAAACTGGTCAGATGGGGCCAAAATTCTACCTGTTTCATGATCAAATCAACCAAATCTGGCCCCACTCACATTTAACCTACAATGTCAATCTAAAGCTAACAATCATATCATTGAAATCTCAAAGCTATGAGACAATGCATAATTAATTAAAATCAATGTGGATCAATAAATATTAGTTTTAAGAGAATTATGAGTGTGAAAGGGTTAAAGGAGTGAATGCCATAGAGCAGAGGGAAAGAAGATGATGGGTAGTGAGTTGCAGACGACAGCAGTTTGAGAGGAAAGAAGTTATTAGAATAAAGGGAGTTATGAGTAACAGGAAGCTTAATAGAGAAATGATGCCCCTGGGAAATGAAGTGGGTGACACGTTTAAAGGGCTTGACTGAAGGTACCGAACCAGGAAGTTCTATGATGGCTTGTGACTATACAGACGCTAACTTGTGAAAGCATGGCATATGTCACCAATCCATCCTTGCATGTGAGTGATGACTAAACACTCTAAGAAGGAGTAAAGTCAAAAGAATTAAGTCCTCAGTACAAAACTGGAATTTATTTTAAATGACCATGACCACCACCACTGTCACTATACAGTAAATGGAAAGGCAAGATTTGTGTTCAGAACAACAAAGTGTATAGTTTAGTCTCAGATCAAACCCGATTTAAAACAGGTAGTACAGGTACTACAGCCATGATCACCTCATGTTTTTAGGGGGTATATAGAACTATATTGTTGGTTTTACATAAAAAGCACCCTTGCTGGCACCATGTAGGAATTGCCCATGACAGTGCCCTACAGAAAATGCTACATGGAAAGCTCCTGTGCTGATGTCACATAAAAAGTGCCCATGCAGGTGTCATGTCAAAAGAACCTGTGTTGGCGCCACATAAAGAACAACCATGGTGGTGATGTGTAAAAGGTACCTCTGCAGGCATTACATAAAAAACATCACGTACAGTCTGTGAAGTGGTTGGCATTGGAAAGGGCATCAAACCATAGAAACCATGCTAAAACAGAGAAATGGAGCTTGGTGCTGCCCTCTGTCTTGCCAGCTCCATTCAAACTGCCCAACCCATGCCAGCATGGAAAATGGATGTTAAATGATAATGATTGCTTAAAACCTTTTGTTGCCACATTTCTGATGAAATACACTGCCTTTGCTTTAATTAATTTGGAAAATAATAAAGAAACGAGTAAAAGAAATGTCAATAATAATTTGGGGTTTGAAACCAGAATTTTGATGGAAGGTTTTTCAATTTAGATCACTTTGAAACCAGGGGCAGCCAGTCTCCGATAGGTTGGTCTCAAAACGGTTAATGTGTCCTTTTCTTATTTAAGATAGTAAGGTATAAGTTCGTCATCATCGTTGTTTAACATCCGCTTTTCATGCTGACATGGGTTGGACAATTCGACTGGGGACTGGCAAGTCAGAAGGCTGAGCCAGGCTCCAATCTGAGCTGGCAGAGTTTTTACAGCGGGATGCCCTTCCTAGCACCAACTCTGAGAGTGTAGTGGGTGTTTTTTACGTGCCACCAACATGAGGGCCAGTCAGGCAGTACTGGCAATGACCATGCTCGAATGGTGCTTTTTCCGTACCACCAGTATGGGAGCCAGTCAGGCGGCACTGACATCGACCACACTCGAATGGTGCTTTTTACATGCCAATCAGGCGGTACTGTCATCGGCCATGACAATGACTTCACTTGACTCAACAGGTCTTCGCAAGCACAGTTTATAACCCAATGATTGATTAATTATATAATAACGAACTTACTCATCAGAAAAACTAACCAAAAGTGCATGAACAGTCCACAGAATAATGCACAGGAAGGGAACAGTAAATGGATTATTTAAAAAAGGTGGGGGGTGGGTGATAGACACCAGGTGTATTGTTGGTGAATTTCAGAGAGCCTGGAAGTTTTGAAGGACATAGTGTCTTGACAGCTAACAACTGATGCGGGTAGTTTATTCCATGGTTCAGCGATTCTGAGCATGAGAAAATGTTTCTGAACGTCATGGGTGTTGTGTTGTTTTTTTGATTTTGTAAGCAGGTCCACGAGTGTTTGAGATATGGAATTGATAAAAGGTGCCCAAGGTGGTGGTGGTCGTTGTTGGAAAGCTGGTGGATAATCTTGTAGGTGTCTGCCAAGTCAGTTGTATGATTGAGAGAACATTATCATCTATCTTCAGCAGGTCAATCACTATTATGGAGACCCCTTTACTGACTCACGACCATGAGAATAGAACACGGGGCTGTATGATTCTTGTTTGTGTGTGTGTATGTGTATAATGAAGTTCTTACAGTCAAGACACAAAAAGAACAATAATTATATATTCATATTTAAGCAGTTACTTCCCTTACAATTCATTTCTTTCAGCTTTTACTTGTTTCAGGCATTAGACACTGGCCATGCTGGAGCACCACATTGAAGAATGTTTAGCTGAATGAATCGATGCCAGCACTTATGTTTTTAAAGCTTGGTACTTATTCTATCGATCCTTTTGCTGAACCGTTAAGTTACAGGAACATAAACAAACCAGCACTGGTTGTCAAGCGGTGGTAGGGGACAAACACAGACACACATACAACAGGCTTCTTTCTTCCGTCTACCAAATCCACACACAAGGCTTTGGTCAGCCCGAGGCTACAGTAGAAGACACTTGCCCAAGGTACCACGCAGTGGGACTGAACCCAGAACCATGTGGTTGGTAAGCAAGCTACTTACCACACAGCCACTCCTGCGCTTGTATTGATATTTTTATTATTATAACATTTATTTCTAATTAAATTTTTAATGTTCTCTACATTAATCCTTTGGCATTGAGATTATCCTATCAAATGTTAATGCTTATCTATTCACATTCATCATCATCATCATCATCGTTTAACGTCCGCTTTCCATGCTAGCATGGGTTGGACGATTTGACTGAGGACTGGTGAAACCGGATGGCAACACCAGGCTCCAGTCTGATTTGGCAGAGTTTCTACAGCTGGATGCCCTTCCTAACGCCAACCACTCAGAGAGTGTAGTGGGTGCTTTTACGTGTCACCCGCACGAAAACGGCCACGCTCGAAATGGTGTCTTTTATGTGCCACCCGCACAAGCCAGTCCAGGGGCACTGGCAACGATCTCGCTCGAAAATCCTACAGGAGCCAGTCAGGCGGTACTGGCAACGGCCACGCTCAAAATGGTGCATCTCATGTGCCACCCGCACAAGAACCAGTCCAGGGGCACTGGCAACGATCTTACTTGGCTTGCCGGGTCTTCTCACGCACAGCCCATTTCCAAAGGTCTCGGTCCGTAGTCATCGCCTCGGTGAGGCCCAATGTACGAAGGTCTTGCCTCACCACCTCAGCCCAGGTCTTCCTGGGCCTACCTCTTCCACGGGTTCCCTCAACTGTTAGGGTGTGGCACTTTTTCACGCAGCTATCCTCCTCCATTCTCACCACATGTCCATACCAGCGCAATCGTCTCTCTTGCACGCCACAACTGATGCTTCTAATGTTCAGCTTTTCTCTGCATTATCATGTAGCTTTGAGATTTTGATAATGGAATTGCTTATTTTTCTGCCAGTGCCTCCTGACTGGCTCCCGTTCCGGTGGCATGTAAAATGCACCATCTGAACGTGGCCGATGTCAGTGCCCCGACTAGCTCCCGTGCTGGTGGAACGGAAAATGCACCATCCAAACGTGGCCAATGCCAATACCCCTCGACTGGCCCCTGTGCCGGTGGCACGTAAAAAGCACTCACTACATTCCCAGAGTGGTTGGCATTAGGAAGGGCATCCAGCTGTAGAAACCTTGCCTGATCAGATTGGAGCCTGGTGCAGCTGCTGGCTCACCAGTCCTCAGTCAAACCATCCAACCCATGCCAACATGGAAAGCAGACGTTAAACGATGATAATGATGATTGTAGGGTAGGTGTGAGAGGCCAGATCTGGCCAGTTTGAACATAAAACAGGTCGAATGTTTAGGCCTGAAATGGCTGGTTTGAATGCTGAAGGATCAAACGTCAACACTAACTTAACTATGGTTTTTTTATGCAGATGGCATCCCTGAATTTCTAAACACTTCTATGCTACTCAGGCATCTAATATGTGATGCAAGGTTTTTAGTGATCCAAAGGGGCAAATGTAGCTATGTGGTTAAGAAGCTTGCTTCTCAACCATAAGGCTTTAAGTTCAGTCCCACTGTACAATGCTTCAGGCAAGTGTCTTCTATTATATAGCCCTGGGCTGACTAAAGCCTTGTGAGTGGATTTGGTAAAAGATAGAGACCTCCTTCAGTGATGACTGACCATGGAATTGCACCTAGAAAGTTCCCCTCCAAAGCACAAGTCCAGGCAAGGTTGTTTTTTATGGAAGACCAGCAGTCACCCATGCATACCAGCCTCCCCACTCCATGCCACCAGTGTCATCCAAGGGAAAGGCAAAGGGGCCGATACAGCTTGGCACCAGTGATAATGTGAAATAAAGGGTCTTGCTCAAGAACAAAAGACACAGCCCGGTCTGGGAATTGAACTCAATACCTCATGATTGTGAGCCCGACACACTAACCACTGAGCCATTGGTAGAGGGAAACTAAAAGAAGTGCGTTGCACACATGCATATATTTTTTTGTGTGTGTGTTTGTACCCTGCCACACTGCTGGGCAACTAGTGCTGGTTCGTTTACATTCCTGTAACTTAATGGTTTGGCAAAAAAAAGACTGATGGTATAAATACCAGGATTAGAAGAAAAAAGTACTGGGAGCAATTTGTTAGGCTGAATCCTTCAAAGTGGTGCCCCAGCATGGCCACAGGTTATTGACTGAAACAAGTAAAAGATAACCAGTGTGTTTATCTTGACATCATGATTGTAAAAGTGATGTTAGTTTATTTCCTGTCTTTCATGGTGAAATATTACCTTACTTGGAAACAGATGAAGGTTGACAACAGGGAGGGCATCCAGCCATAGAAGATCTGCTTCAACAAATTTTGTCTGACCCATGCAGGCATGGGAAAGTGGACGTTAAACAATAATTGGTGAGGATGGATTACTGATTCAGACGTTATGAAGAAAGTTACGTATCCCAAAGTAGAACAAATCAGCTCCGTAGTTATCTCCCTTAGTTGCCAGGAAACTTGCAACAACATTATTTCTTACCTTACTCTTTCTAATTAGCTTTTAATACTAACATCACCGAATCCTCTTTCACATTGTGGTATAGGTTGGATGTGTCATTACAGTGATCAGTTCTTTGTATTATGTCAAAGGCTAATTGCCCACCTCCCAACCCATTCTGATCCTCTATCCCTGTTTGTCTCTCTCTCATATTCATCTTATACCTTTGGAGTACGCCCCCTACCAGCTCTTTTCTCTCTTTCTAGCTGGGGTGGCCATGTATTTTCCCTTCAGCAAGACACCTGTTCCTGTCCCTCTACCATACTTAAATCCCTCGTCCCCTGACACAAAGCCACCTCCCTCAATACTGTACCCCACCACTCAGTTGAGGGATCCTGTTTTGCAAGATACTCGGTGACCTCACTAGTGCTGGTGCCATACATAAAAGCACCCAGTCCACCACTCTGTAAAGTGGTTGGCATTAGGAAGGGCATCCAGCCATGGAAACCAAGCCAGAGCAGATAATTGGAGGCTGGTGCAGTCCTCTGGTTCCTGTCAAACTGTCCAACCCATACCAGCATGGAAAAGTGGATATTAAACAATACTGATGATCATCATCATTTAATGTCTGTTTTCCATACTGGCATGGGTCGGATGGTTTGGCAGGAGGTGGTAAGGCCAGGAGCCACACCAGGTTCCATTGTCTGTAGTGGCAAGAGTTGGCAAGCCAGGGAGCTGCACCAGACTCCAGTTGTCTGTTCAGGCATGGTTTCTACAGCTGGATGCCCTTCTTAAGACCAACCCCTTTACACAGTGTACCAGGGGCTTTTTATGGGACACCAACACAGGTGCTTTATACATGATACCAGCACAGGTGATGATGATGATGATAGTTTGTAAGTTTATATTATGAAATTCAGAAACTTCAAGAAAATATGAAATCAGTTTAATATCAAACTTTAAAGTAGATAGATCATCATCATCAACTATTCCATGCTTGCATAATGGACAGAATTTGTTGAGGCATATTTTCTACAGATGGATGCTGTTTCTTTTGCCCACCATGTTTCCAAGAAAGAGAATATCACCTTAAGTTTATGACATTGCACCAAAGTCAGAAGCCATTATTTTTCTGTATCAGTTGGTAGAACTGTGTTATGGGGATGGCGTGACTACTGTAAGGTTTATGTCAACTGGTGGAAGTGTCAGAATTCCCAAACATTAAGCCTTTGTAGCAAATTCAACACTGAATCACTAGATAGTTGAGCAGACACCATGATCAGACCACAGTCGTGTCATGTGATCCTCCAATTGACTGACCAATCAGCATCAAGCCATTGTATGATTCGACTTTCTCTTTGAGCCTTATCTGAAAATGGTTTTTGGCAGTGACCCCAGAATGTTGAGACCACCACTCAACATCTCCATTCTCATTTCTTCACCAATCATTGGCAGATGGAAGGCAGAGATTTTGTCACCATGAATGTAGCCCATTTAGTTAAATTGTCCTAAATTCCCAGTATTATGTCTCTCTCTCTCTCTGTGTAAATGTCACTGTTAGCTTCTGTCAAAAGACCAACAAAGTTAAAACACCAAATGCAGTAAATAAAATCTTCTGTTAATTGTTTGTGTGTTGTTAATTACTTCCACACACAGCCCTAGAAAGACATTTTCATTCACCAGCAGCTAACCACAACCACCACAAGAAATCCATGGCACTTTTATTTTCTTTATTAGGCCTAGTATGTGTTTAAGCTGTTTGGTACTCATCCACAATGTTTTGCGTTCAATCCCACCCAACAGCACTGGGGAGGGAGAATATCTTTGATCTCAGTCTGGGAATAATTTTATCGCACCAATCTCTGAAACCTTAAAAAAAAAGAGTCCAAAAGCATTGCTATCCTGAAGTCATCTAAAAAGCTATAACGGGGTCAAATTTTGGGCCAAGGTCAGCTAGTTCGGGGGTGGGGAGAATTCATTACACCAACCCCAGGGCTCAACTGATATTTATTTTATCAACCCTGAAAGGATGAAAGACAAAGTCGACCACAGAGGAATTTGAACTTGGAACATAAAGACGGATGAAATCCCGCCGAGCATTTTGTCTGACCGGCTAACGATTCTGCCAGCCTGTTGCCTTAAAAAATTAATGGAAAGACTTCGTTTTGTACCCAACCATAACTTTTTTTTAAAGATATTAGACACGGCCATATCACGTTGAGCCTAGTGAGTACTTAGATGGGTGACCGGTTGGGAAACCTAGGTGCTGTAAGCGTCACAAAAGCGGCGGTGTTCCAGCATGGCCGCAAGTCAAATGACTGAAACAAGTAAAAGAGTACGGTGGAAAATTGATTTCCTACCATGTCTTATAATAATAACGATGAGAAAGTCATAAAAATTAAGCATTTCTATCTAAAAAAAATTCCATTTCTCTATTATGTATATTCATGTCCCAGTTTGTCAAACGTTAGTGTCTAAATTGCCTCACTCTGTGAAATTTCTCTAACCTTGGGACATCAATATACATAATACAGAAATGGAGTTTTTTTTTAATAGAAATTCTTAATTTTTATGACTTCCTCATCGTTATTATTATAAGACATGGTAGGAAATCAATTTTCCACCGTGTCTAATATTAAAAAAAAAAAGTTTTATGGGGTACCAAAGGAAGTTTTTCTAAATTAATTTATAACAGTGAAAGCAATGTTTCCTACCTCAAGGCCATCTGCAGATATCTTTAAATATTCACTAACATCATTACTGTTTAACATTACATTTAATCCATCCACATTTACACTTTCGTAGGTGAACTTTCGACCCTGCAAAGAAAGAAAAAAAATTTATTTAAGTCAAGGGAGATAACTGCAACTTCATATAATTTTTACCAGAAAAATACCAGGAATTTTTTGTTTTTTTAGTATCGATGTAGGAAGACATGAGATAAGATTTGTAAAAGAATAAAACTTTTTGACCTATTATCGCTAGTTGCGCACAGAAAACAGGTTATTTAAAAGGCAGTGTCCGAGAGTTCGTTACCCTCAATTTACTTCCGTAATTTTAAACGACATAACAGAACGGCTGCAGTAATATTTAAACCTATGACCAAGTGGACAGACATTTTCGTCTCTTCAATAATTATGTCACCAACATTGAGAAAAACACAGGTACAGGCCGCTCCCCCTCCTCACATGGCTGACACACGAAGGGCCTTTTACAGTTTCCGACTACCAAATCCATCAGTCATAAGGCTTTGATCGACCCAGGGTTGTAGTAGACGACACTTGCCCAAGGTACCATGCAGTGGGACTGAACCCAAAGCTGTGCGATTAGGAAGCGAACTTCCTGACTCCCTCCCCCACCGTATATCATCATCGTTTTAACGGCCATTTTCCCATGCTTACCTAGGTTAGACATATATATATATATATATATTGGACACAGTAGTGTGTCGATAAGCCAGCTGGAGGAGATGTCCTCCTGGGGCTAAAAGCAACAATAACATCCACCCCTAGGGGTTAGCCACACTTAAGTGGCAATATACTTCACTTTATATATATATATATATATATATATATATATATATATATATATATATATATATATATACACACACACACACATACACACACACACACATTTCTTTACTAATGATTTATTGCATTTGATTGTATACAAATCAAACGTAATATCAGTTTATTGACGTTAAACTGGAGAGAGAGAGTGAGAAGAGTGACAGAGTTAATGGCGACCTAAATTTGAGTTTGTGGAAGCAAATATTTTATAACCTGCTTTACAATCTGTAAAGCATAACCAAATTATATTCCACTGGCCTTGGACTGGTTTTAAAAGGTAAAACATTTCCTATAAACTTTTTTTTTAGTTAAGTACATTCCACTTGGTGTAAACAAACAGGATTTTACACTTTGGCAAAATGGTTTGACTTCCACTATTATGAAAATGTTTTTTCCTTCCCATTTTCTAGAATCTTCCAGTTTGACCAAATAATTCTTACATCAGTCACCCAAATTTCCCTCATTGTATACTTTTATCTTCTAACAGAGTCCAAATGTGATCATCTTGACCTTAAGTGTCAGGTCACTTGTGAGGTTTCTCATGAGAGCTACTGGTAACATGGAATCCAGTAGAATGTGTTGCATGGGTCATCAGCAACGAAACCGGTACCCTGACTAGGCTTGCCTGGTGAGAAGGGTTGCTAGAAACCCAGCAGAACTAAAAACAAGACCTGGCAAAAACACAGATCATCATCATCATCATCATTTAACGTCTGCTTTCCATGCTGGCATGGGTTGAAGGGTTTGACTGGAGACTAGCAAGACAAGAGGCCGCACCAGGCTCCAATCTGATCTGGCAAAGTTTCTACAGCTGGATGCCTTTCCTAATGCCAACCACTCCAAGAATGTAGTGGGTGCTTTTTATGTGCCACCGGCACGGGAGCAAGTCAGGTGGGCCTGGCATTGGCCATGTTCAGATGGTGCTTTTTACGTACCACTGGCACAGAAGCCAGTCTGGGTGGGGGGCTGGCATCTGAGTCTTGTATTGGTTCAATGACTATCTAGCAATAGCATGGGACCTTTGAAGTTCTGGGTTGGTATATGGTGTGCTGGAAGACCACTGGCAGTAAAGCACCCCTTAGTTTTTGTTAAAGCATGTCTCTAAAACTCACTACAAACCTCCGATAATCAGCAGTGCCTTGGTCAGTGAATCTTGTGTGTCGGTCAACAATGAAGAGCAAAATGAGCTGCTACGGATCACACTATCTGAAAGTGCGTATGCATGTGACTGGGGACCACATGTGAATTTGTATTTCCACTGAAGCTCTGAACATAATTAGAGCTGACTCAACCCACCTTGGGGTTATATACCAGGACAAGGATTTTGATGTTATGTGCACAAATTTTCATCAGAAAATTGGGAACTCCTTATCATCATCATCATCATCATAACTTTGATGCCCACTTTTCCAAGCTTGCAGGGGTCAGACGGAATTTATTGGTGCAGATTTTCTACTTCTGAATACCCTTCCTGTCCCCAAGTAAGGTAATATTTACCCATGGCCAGAAATGTCTCAGATGAAGAGAAATGAAGGACACCACTTATGTGACGGTGACCCATGCCCAAGGCAAAGAAACAGTCAAACATGCGCGCATGCGTACGTGCAAACATGCACAATGAGCTTCTTTCAGTTTATGCCAACCAAAGCATTGCATGTGGATTTGGTTGACAGAAATCCACTTGCAAAGCTTTGGTTGGCCCAGGGCTATAATAGAAGTCACTTGCCCAAGGTGCCACACAGTGGAACTGAACCTGAAACCATATTGTTGGGAAGCAACAGCCATGCCTACACACACACACACACACACACACACACACAAGACTGGCATCAGTTATTCAGTGTAAAAGTTTTTATTTGAACATAAATGATCTTTCCAGTTTGTTAGCTTTAAATATTTAAAATATTTAATCACAAATGAATTTTCTTATTGAATTATAAATTTGTGTGGGGAAAGGTGGTGGTGGTGGTGGTGGTGCACACATTCTCCAGCTGGCGGTGGTCACTCACACACATATACTTACATCTATGCACACAGTTGCAGGAATACATTTACATGCACTCCCCACCCCGCAAAACGAAACAACTTGTAGTTCTTACCTCTACAATGACTGGAAACCATTTTATGAGTTGAAAAGTTGCAGGAAGTTGGAAATAGAAAAGAGAAAACATTAATTACAAACCCACAATACTGTGTAGAAATAAAAACATACATGTCTATATATATATATATATATATATATATACATACAGGGTGTCCCAAAAGTAGGTTTACAGTTATTCAACTATCTCTTTCGCATTCATATATTAACAGTTTAGATCTTAATTGTAAAAAAAACATGAAACTATTATTCTATGCTAATTTAGTTAATTTTGTCAAGCTCCCTTTTCAGTTTGCAAGATAGAAATTTAAATGTAATAAAATGTTTTAAAAGAAATTTAAAGTGCCTATGTGATAACGGCAAACCTACTTTTGGGCCACCCTGTATATATTTTTATACATCTACATTCAAGAGTATATAGAAATATTTTGTCTCTATAAATCACAATATATACAATTAAGTCACCTCTTGTAGTAAAGATTGTTTGCCAACATAACATGGCAGTCCTGGTTTAGGACGAACGTTGCTGTAATTTAGCCCCAGGAGACATCATCTGGCTATACGACATAATCTGTGTCCTTATATTTTCAAACAAGGGAATCTAGTACCCCCACTCAGCTCTAAACAATATCTGTGTATTACGATTTCTGGGTTATTTCCCTTCATCAGCACAGAATAAATGTTCGGCTAGAGGTGGCGCTGCCAAATTCCGATTCGAAATATATAGTTTTCAAAGTGACAACTGGTCACTGATCTATAAATTAGAAAATTATTATTTTTAAATCTAACAATGAGAACTGAGTGGGGGTAACTATAAGGACACAGATCGTGTCGTATAGCCAGCTGGAGACGATGTCTCCTGAGGCTAAATTGCAGCAACATTCGTCCTAAACCAGGACTGCCATGTTATGTTGGCAAACAATTTTTACTACAAAGTACTGTTGCTGAATATCTCTTGTTGCGAGATTTAAAAATAGTAATTTTCTACGTCTCCACTTGTTCATCATAATTGTCCAGGCCATAACAGAAATTTCAGACTGGCTACCCATAGGAACTACTATATGTTGATGACCTTGTTCTTATAGCAGAATCTGTAGCAGGGATGGAAGCAAAACTTGAAATCAAAAGCCATTAAAGGTTAACCTGGTGAAGGCCAAAGTCTTTAAGAAAGCAGGTAAGACTCTTTCTACCAGGTAAATGGCTCCACTTAATATGTAGGAAGGGTGTTGGAAGGAATTCCATTCATTGCACCCAGTGCAAGCTATGGACACATAAGAGGTGCAGTGGAATCACAGGTTAACAGAGAAAGAAGTTTTTGTATGAAAAAGCATCTGAGCGAGGTCGTTGCAAGTGCTGCTGGACTGGCTCCTGTGCAGGTGGCACGTAAAAAACACCATTTTGAGTGTGGCCATTGCCAGTATCGCCTGACTGGCCCTCGTGCCAGTGGCATGTCAAAGCACCCACTACACTCTCGGAGTGGTTGGCGTTAGGAAGGGTGTCCAGCTGTAGAAACTCTGCCAGATCAGATTGAAGCCTGGTGTAGCCATCTGGTTCACTAGTCCTCAGTCAAATCGTCTAATCCATGCTAGCATGGAAGGCGGATGTTAAACGATGATGATACACACATTATATATATATATATATATATATATATATATATATATATATATATATATACCTGGGTGTGAGGCACCCTTAGCTTTTGTTAAAGCATGTCTCTAGGAGGTCACCAATATAAAACCTGATATGCAAGGAATGGCATTAGACATTCCTGGGATCTTTTGTTTGCACTTGAGATCATGGCACGCCTACATTCCTGAGCCTGCAACCCATTTCGTTGGCATTGGATATTTTGCTCTGGGTCATGTCAGTAGGGTGAATAAAGGTGTGTGAGGTGCTACACAGGCCTTTTTGTACCTAAAATTTGGGGGTTGTGAAATTATCAGCGAGGCAACTATCTGATGCTCGGTTGAGTAGGAAGGCACAATGACAGGCATGGAAACCATGGAGACGAACCTGCGTGAAGCTGACCGCTGGTGTAATAATCTCTTGTGTAATAATTATTGGTCAGTGATGGTCTTTTTGTGGTCATGAGTGGACAGCCATCTTACATATATATAAATTAAGCAACTTCATTTCAAATAGTCCTGTAATACAGACAAGTATCAGTCTGCAGAAATGAATTCTTCAGTTTATTTTCTTTTCAATCTGTTCATCATGTTTAATTTCCAGACTTGACTCATTACTATTGGAACCATTCCAAAAACATTTGTGAAACAAGTCAGTGAGTTTAAAATAGCAATTTGTATGTCGTTGAACATTCATCAATGAAATACTAGTGTGAAAAAAAAAAGAGTAAAAAAAAAAAAGAAAACCATTAAAAAAAAAAAAGTGAAGAAATACATACAAAGATTATCTAATAACCACTGTGCACAAAAGCCAACTTCCCGTTTTTCTGCTTGAGGACAGCGGTACCATTTCTCTAAAGAAATCAATAAGTTCTTTGGATCTGATTGGAGCACTTTGTTTATAGTGATTTTGTTTTCACCTAGAATAAAAATTAAAAAAAAAAAAAATAAATGTAAAGATTGTTAATATTGTATTTAGTTATTATCTAATACAATTATTATTATTATTATTATTATTATTATTACTGGATATTTTTAACACTTTTGTTAGTATTGATTTAATATCAATATTTAGTATTATTTTTATTCAATACAATTATTTAATAAATTAAAAAAAAAAAAGAAGAAAAACGCTGTCTTCTACACATACAGGCTTGTTCTTTCAGGTGCTGGTGCCATATGAAAAGCACCTGTGCCAGTGCCGCGTAAACGTACCCATACTAGTGGCACGTAAAAAGCACCCAGCACACTTAAGTGGTTGGCATTAGGAAGGGCATCCAGCCATAGAAACCATGCCAAAACAGACGATTGAAGTCTGGACAGCTTCAGATCAAGCTGTCCAACCTATGCCAGCATGGAAAATGGACATTGCCTGATGACGACGATGATGATAATGATGATGATGATGAAAATGAAGGTAGTGAGGTGGCAGAATCGGTATCACACTGGTAGCATTTCATCTGTCTTTACATTCTGAATTCAAATCCTGCTGAGGTTAAACTTTGCCTTTCACCCTTTCGAGGTCGATGAAATAAGTACCAGTTGAGTACTGGGGTCAATGTAATCGACTAGCCCCTTCCACCCCTAATATTTGGCCTTGTGCCAAAAAATTTGAAACTACTATTGTTATTGTAGATATAGATCTGTGGCCAGAGATATTCCTGAGATGACCATCCCTTCTTTACATTAGACATAGTGAATAAAGATACATCTACATTGTCTAATGTGTCCTTTTCAATGAATTAATGTGAAACCCTTTGACCACATATTGTATACAGATTTGTAAAGCAGAATCGTTAGCACACCGAGAGAAATGCTTAGCGGTATTTTGTCTGTCGTTATGTTCTGAGTTCAAATTCCACCAAGGTCGACTTTGCTTTTCATCCTTTCGGGGTTGATAAATTAAGTACCAGTTGCGTACTGGTGTCGATCTAATCAACTCGCCCTTCCCCCAAAATTTTGTGCCTTGAGCAGAAAAGAATATTTGCTTCATTCTAAGGCGGTGAGCTGGCAGAAATGATAGCATGCCAGGTGAAATGCTTGGCTGTATTTTGTCAGTGTTTATGTTCTGAGTTCAAATTCCACCGAGGTAGACTTGTGCCTAGAGTAGAAAATATTATATAGAGACTTGTTAAGCATTATTGGGTGGAAAGGGAGGGTAAGTAAGGAATATAATGGTAACACTCACTAGTTTCTGCAAATTTCTCCATGGCTATAATGGAATGAAGTATGACAACGGGGGAATCGGAGTGCTGAAAAGTCAAAGAATACAGATTAGGTTACGAAACAGAAACAATGCTTATTCAAAAGTCACAGAATTCGACCAATCACAATCTGGCACTGGTATGACAGAGTGGAATTTCCAACACAAAACAGACATTCATGAAAAGGATGTGGAAATTGAACGCTGACAAAGTCACAGACTTGAAACGAAAACCAAGAATGAAGAAATGACATTCAAAACGAACCAACCTTTTGTGTCATCTGTTTTCACCTGTGCTTACCTTTGTAGTGTATTGCCAAATGAGTGAAAGAAATTAGTTGTGATTCTTGGATGTAAGAAGGACCCTAGAACTGATCCCACTAAATATTGGAATTGTCACTTAGCATCAACATCACTCAAATAGGGGCTTCTCATTTAGGGACAAGGCCAGCAATTTTGAGGAGAGGGGGAACGGTTGATTACATCAAGCTAAGAATTTGCCTAGAATGGTGTGGATTCTCAACCACATGGTCTCAGGTTCAGTCCCACTGTATGGCACCTTGGGGAAGTGTCTTGTACTATAGCTTTGGGCCAACCAAAGCCTTGTGAGTGGATTTGGATGATGGAAACTGAAAGAAGCCTGTTTTTTTTTTATATATATAATATATGTATATGTGTGTATGTTTGGGTCTCCTTGTTTTGACATCGTATGATAGTTGTAAATGAGTTTCACCGTCTTACAGGCAGTGTCATTCATTCCAGATATTCTGTGAAATCAGACCTGACCATTGAGAAACAGCTAAGGGTTGGCCACAGGAAGGGCACCCAACCATAGAAAACCTGCCTCAATAAACTCTGTCCAACCCATGCAAGGAGGGAACAGTTGATGTTAAACAGCAATGATGATGATGACCCCAGGAGGGATGAGAGCAAAGTTGATCTTGGCAGGGTTTGAATTTAGAGCATAAAGAGCTAGAAGAAATACCACAAGACATTTTTGATTATGCTACTCAAATAAGTCCACCAATTCATTAGAATCAGTGAAATGATGGAATCAGTTATTAACAAAGTCCAAAGATACTTACTAAAAAAAAAAAAAAAAAAAAAAAAAAGCTTATCTCTTGAAAACAATTCAACTTCTAATGTGATTCCAACAGAATAATACAGCAGATCTTTTGATTCTGCTTTCACAGAGATGGAATGACTGCTTTAGTATATATCTAATGGAGAGAGAGAGAGAGAGAGATCTTGATGTCGTTTCTATTAGATAAATATTCAAAGTGTACTTACCTTCATATTTGAAATTAAATAGTCTAAAACATCTGGGGTCAATAATGAAATACTACTTGGTCCTAAATGACAAAAAGAAAAAGAGAATGTTAAAATTATATATATATATATATATATATATATATATATATATATATAGATAGATAGATAGATAGATAGATAGATAGATAGAGAGATACAAAGACAATGAAGTCAATGAACAAAAATGGTCAACAGACAACACAGGAAGGGTAAGTTTTAACACATTGTATTAGTTTAAAGCTTAAAAAGAGGGGGAGTCTTGACATTTTGGGCACTAGTCCTTCATCAGAAGAATAGTAAAGGAAGAGTATGAAACGATGAATACAACAATTACACCAGAGAAGAACCATAGAAGCTATTTAAACACCCACACAACAGGTTATATGAGGTGGGTACTGAAAAGTTCCTGGCTTTGGGTGAAAGAAAATACAGGAAAATCAGTTAGTTATGATTTTATTAAACATATTCCCCTCTCAGATTCACACACTTATTACAGAGGCCCTTCAGTTTATCTAAGCCCTGCAAAAGAACTCGGAAGGTTAGGCCTCCAGCCAGGCCTTTCACAATACCCTTAAAGGCAGAAACTTTTCAGCACCCCCTCATATTTAATTGTGTTTATTTTTTAACATTCCTATATAATCTGATGTTCCAAAAAAGTTGTCACACCTCTGCAACCAGGTCCCTGACATAAATCCATGCCCTCTGTTCAAACCTCCTTGTATAATCCCATCATTCTTTGATCATGACAGTGATTAATGATTTGTTATTTGTCAGTCATATAAAGTAATTCTTTCATGTTTAATGGCCAATCATCCATTTCTATGCAAAAGACCAACCTCACTTCCCATTCATCGCCTTCATGTCTAAATTATTTTTTCCCCTCCTGTTTTATTCATTCACTTACCAAGATGGTGAACTGGCAGAATTGGTAACGCTTCGAGGAATTGCCTGTGGTTCTTTACATTCTGTTGAAGTCAATGTAACCGACTTACTCCCTTCCCTAAAAATTGCTGGCCTTGTGCCAAAAAGTCAAAACCAATAATATAGGCAGATGTACAGTGGTTGGCATTTGGAAGGGCATTCAGCTATTGAAACCCTGCCAAAGCTGATAATGGGACCTGACACAGCTCTGTGACTGTGTGGTAAGAAGACTGCTTCCCAATCACATGATTCCGGGTTCAGTTTCACTGCGGGACACCTTGAGCAAGAGTCTTCTACTACAGCACCAAGCTGACCAAAGCCTTTGTGAGTGGATTTGGTAGACGGAAACTGAAAGAAGCTTGTTATGTATGTGTATATGTGCGTGTGTGTATGTTTTAGAGTCTATGTTTCTTTCCCACCACTGCTTGACAACCAGTGTTTGTGTGTTTACATCCATCTGACTTAACAGTTTGGCAAACAAGACTGATTGAATAAGTCCTGGGCTCAGTTCATTCAACTAAAAAGACCAAAACAATCACACACACACACACGGCTGAATTGGAAATGCCACATAATAAAATGTTATTGCTGCTTTATTTCTCGGTGATGGAATTCAATTTATCAAATGTTTTCCTTAATGGTTGTCTTCTGGTTTCTGGAATTAATTCCATTTCCAAAGATGTCAATTTATTTTGTTGATTCTCACATCGAGTTTCAAAGAAGAGGAGGAGGAGGAGGAAAAATTATTGGAAGAGTGGGTGGGGGTGTGGAAAGTTTAATGGGAGTAGGTGGGGGGGGTCAGTGTGAGAAGGAGAACATGGAACAGAATAAGAGTGAGGGGGGAGGGGAGAAAGAGAAAAGTTGGAATAAATCAGAATAGAGAGGGGTAAAGAGAGAAAAAAAAAAGAAAATAAATAGAAGTGGTTGGAAGGAAGAAAGAGAGAGAAGAAATAAAGATGTCATGAATGGTAAAAGACAAAGAAAATGGAGAAATGTATTTCTAAAACAATAAGTAAAAAAAAGGTAGAAAAAGGTTTTTGGCAATACATACAAAAAAAAGGGGGGAGACCCCAATAAAAAGGAAAAAAAAATGAAGTTGAAGTTTATGTCCGGAGTTTGCAATTATAAACAAAAATAAAATTAATAAAATTAAACAAATAGAAATAGCATGGAAACCGGTAGAGTTCCTGAAGAGATATTGAAGTTGCATCAACATCGCTTCATCATTGGGAAGGTGCCTGGTTTAGTGGTTAGGGTGTTTGGCTCATGACTGTAAGGTCATGAGTTCAATACCTGGCAGAGCATTGGGTCCTTGAGCAAGACACCTTATTTCCTGTTGCTCCAGATACCTGTAATTCAGAGGGGGTCAGCCTTGTCACATTATGTATCATACTGAACCTCCCCGAGAACTATGTAAAAGGTACGTGTCTGTGGAGTACTCAGCCACTTGCATGTTAATTTCATGAGCAGGTTGTTCGGTTGATAAGGTCAACTGGACCCGTCATTGTAACTGATGGAGTGCCAGTTTTTTTTTTTTTTTTTTTACTCACGTCCTTGTCATTTTAACACCCACTCTTTCATGCTTGTAAGGGCCAGATGGAGTTTTTATTAAAGCAGATTTTCTGCAGCTGGATGCTCTTCCTGTTACCAACCTTCACCTGTTTCCGAGCAACGTACTATTTCCCAAAGGTGGGCACCATTAATTGAAAAATTAACTTTGTTAACCAAAAAGTTAACTTCAATAACCATTAATCAGTTGATTCTTTAGAAATGTAACAGAAGTTATCGATAAACTGTTAATTTTTATTGTAGAAAAAAAAAAGAAAAATCAATTTTTGCTCTAAAAACACCTTTAAAAGGTGCCAAAAATATAAAATCTGTTCACTTCTATTCAATTGAAGTTAACGTAAGTTAACGGAACTTAAATGTAACGGAAGTTAATTAGTCTGATAATGATTTTCAAAGTTAACTTAAAAGTTAAATTGTTAACAAAAATGTTAACTTCTTTAATTACCGATTAACAGACTGGTGCCCAGGTTTGCTATTTCCCCATGGCTAGACATGCTTTTCATAGAAGACTGGAAATGAATGCCACTGTTTGTATGACAGGGACACTCATTTACAACCATCACACAATGTCAAGACAAGGAGACACAAACACACGCTCTCCATCCTCACTTTACATTGATCATCTGTCCCCCCCCCCCCATTGATCCACCAAATTATTTCCCCTCCCATGTGTCTCTCACTCCTCATCACTAAACTTGCCTCTCTTTCTCCTCTGCCCCCACTGCGTATCACTTCACCAATATTCACCTCCTCCCCCCCATACCTTGAGGGTATGTCCTGACATCCCCACTCTCCTTCTCCCTCTCTCCCTCTCTATCTGTCTAAGCCTCTCCTTCCCTCCAACTGGAATATTCTTGTATCTCTTCTACAGTAAGAGACCCGTCTCCATCTCTTATTCTTTTAACTTCTCAACTGGCACAAAGCCACCCCACCTAAAACTACTCTTCTTCCCACTTGAGGGGACTTTGTATTGTCCTGCAAGTTACTTGGTGACCCTGTTGGTGCCATGAAAAGAGCACCCAGTACATTCTGTAAAGTAGTTGCTATTGGGAAGGGCATCAAGTTGTAAGAAACCAAAACGGACAACAGAGCTTGCCACTACTCTCTGGCTTGCCAGCTCTTGTAAAATTTATACAATCCATGCCATCATGGGAAACAAATGTTAAATGATGATCTTGTGCCTCAAATCTGTATCATTTCATTTACAAAGCCCAACACCCTAAAATCTAAAAGCATCCAGCTATATCATTGTTGTTTCTAACGAGACGTGTTCTTCCTCTTAAAGTACTAATTACCCCCACCTCCCCCGGCTCACTTGCAATCCATCCCTCAATGTCGTAAATTTCCACTTACCAGCCATTTTTTCTGCCAAACACCCTAATATGATACAAAGGTTACGTTGTGCTTGGGCACTCCTGAAATTCTCATCACACCCATCTTTCGAAAGTTTTAAAAGTTTGGTCAGCTTCAAAGTTGTAATCTGGAAATAGAATTAACAAAAATTAATTTAATTATTTAATTGGGGTATTAATGATACAGGGAGTTGTCACATGATATAAGAGTGATTTGATAGAATGGAAACTGAGAAAAATCTGTCATGTACGTGTCTCTGTCCTCCCCACACCACCTGATAACTGGGATCGGTTTGTTTGTGTCCCCATAACTAAGTGGTTTGGCAAAAAAAAAAAGAATGAAGGAATAAGTAACAGGCTTAACAAAAAATTAGTTGATTTGTTTGACTAAAATTTGAGATGGTGCGCCAGCATGGCTGCACTCTAATGACTGAAACAAGTAGTGCAGGAGTGGTTGTGTGGTAAGTAGCTTGCTTCACAACCACATTGTTCTGGGTTCATTCCCACTGCGTGACACCTTGGGCAAGTGTCTTTTACTATGGCCTCGGGCCGATCAAAGCCTTGTCAGTGGATTTGGTAGATGGAAACTGAAAGAAGCCCGTCGTATATATCTATCTATCTATTTATATATATATATATATATCAATCATCATCATTGTTTAACGTCTGTTTTCCATGCTGGCATGGGTTGGACAGTTTGACTGAGGTCTGGATTGCCAGTGGCTGCACCAGGCTCCAATCTGATCTGGCAGAGTTTCTACAGCTGGATGCCCTTCCTAACGCCAACCACTCTGAGAGTGTAGAGGGTCCTTTTTATGTGCCACTGGCACAGGAGCCAATCAGGCGGCACTGGCATTGACCACGTTCAGATAGTGCTTTTTATGTACCACTGGCACGGGAGCCACTCAGGGGGTCCTGGCATTGGCCACATTCGGTATATAAGTATATGTGTGTGTCTGTATTTGTCCCCCCACCATCGTTTGATAACTGATGTTGGTGTCTTTAAATCCCAAACTTAGCGGTTCGGCAAAAGACACCGATAGATTAAGTACTAGGCTTACAAAGAATAAGTCCTGGGGTCGATTTGTTTGACTAAAGGCGGTGCTCCAGCATGGCTACAGTAAAATGACTGAAAAGAATAAATGAATGAATGCATAGTAAGTTTCCGCTTGCTCACCTTTGTCAGACAGTTTTCCTTGTAAAAGGTTTGTAGATGTGTATGCTATTGAAAGGTATTGAGTCCTCCTCCAGTTTGATAAATTTTTTCCATCATAACTCGACATAAAATATGTGTGTGGGTGTGAAAGAATACTAGTTTGTCATTAGTTTACTCTGTCAAATCTTTCATTATTTATAACTTTCTAAGTTGAATTGAAGGAGAAATTTTGAAAGTGAAGGGGAGATGAGGGCAGTGTGTGTGTGTGTGTGTGTGTGTGTGTGTGTGTGTTAGATGAATGAGTTGTTAAACACCAAGTCCTGCACTTAAAGTCATCTTAAACTAATTTACGACAGGGTTCAACACACTGGATCCTACTTTGACCAACGGGTCTTTTCACCACTCCATTCACAAGTCACAATCTCCACATTCATCATCATCATCATCCTTGGATATAATAAACTCTCCTGCTTCTGGTTCCTCTAAAACGACATCTTCTTATCTTTTATTGCACCACAACTACAGTATATTATCAGATTGCTATTTTCGATGTGGTAGGTGCAAACAGGACTGAATGGTTAATAAGTTTACTTTGGAATCAGAAGGTCTTGGGTTCAAGCCCATTGTGTGGCATCTTGGGCAAATGTCTTCTACTATAGCCTCGGGTTGACCAAAGCCTTGTGAGTGGATTTGGGAGACAGAGGCTGAAAGAAGCCTGTTGTGTGTGTGTGTGTGTGTGTGTGTGTGTGTGTGTGTGTGTATATATATATATATATATATATATATATATATATATATATATATATATATATATATATATATATATATATATATATATATAAAGTTGTAGTATATTGTCAACTTTATGTGACAATCCCAATAAGGATATATAAAATAATAATAATAATAATAATATTAGGGATAAAAATCCAAATTTACAGGTAAAAAGTTAATTAAATTCAAATTATTAAAAATTAAAATTAAATTATATATATATTTTTTTTATTGTGTCCTTGCAAGCAATTAATATGTATGTACGTGTATGGTTATGTGTGTGTGTGTGTGTATATATATATATATATATATATATATATATATATATATATTTTAATTAATTTCAATGGGGAAAATTGATTTATAAAACGAGTAAATCATAAGACAAGCTCAATCATGGAACGAATTGAACTCATACTCTGAGGTACCACGGTATATATACATATATATATATATATATATATGTGTGTATAAAAGTTTTCGCATGCACACAAAAAAATGCTATGTGAAAATATGAAGACTTCTTCCCCCAAACATTTGTGACACTCTGTTTTATTTAAATAATTTTTTTAAATAGCTAAAAGTTTTTTAAAAATTCTTTCTTTAAATGCATGTGTGTATGTGTGTGTGTGTCCTACCACTATTTGACAACCAGTGTTGGTTTGTTTACATTCTCTAAACCTCGTGGTTCAGCCAAAGAATCCAACAGAATAAGTACCAAACTTGAAAGGAAAAAAAAAAAGAAAAAAAACCCAAGTGCTGGAGGTAATTTGTCTGATTAAAAAATTCTTTAAGGTGATGCCCCAGCATGGCTGCATTCTAATAACTGGAGCAAGCAAAAGATAAAAGCTAGCCTCTATCTGGCTTAGCTGATAACCCGTCAACATAAAACCTGTTTTATTTAGATGCTGTCATCAGCAAGTTGGCTGATTGGTTAAAATGGTAAGGCGCCATTTCACAAGTTTGTCCATCAAACAACTTTTACAGATAGCTTATGTCATTTAAAGTGGCGCAGTTATTTCTGTTTTCTACTTCAACTCTGATAAGATAAACCAGGAATCATTCAATGACACAGCACATGAAACGGTGAACGGTTTTTACTTCTTACATATTATTGAGAAGGAGATTTCACTGTTAGAAGCAGCAAGCCTCATTAGGAAGGCATTCTGTCAGCAAGGCTTTGGTGAGTTCTGTGAAGAATTTCTCAAACAGGACTTGAAAAGACTGACCATTAATGTTGGATTATATGATCAATAGCTACAGATAGATGGATTCCAATTTTTTTTTTTTTTTTTCAGACTGTTTTTTAACCAATCACTGAATCCATTATACAAACTTTTCTACATCTGGCTCTAAGTTCAAATCCTGCCAAAGTCATTTTTTACCTTTGTGTGTGTGTATTTTCTTTTACTTGTTTCAGTCATTTGACTGGGCCATGCTGCAGCACTGCTTTTAGTTGAACAAATCAACCCTAAGACTTATTCTTTGTAAGCCTAGTACTTATTCTATTGGTCTCTTTTGCCAAATCATTAAGTTACAGGGACGTAAACACATACTCGTTGCCAACCCTCACCTTACTGATAGCATCCCTGTACAGGGCTTGTACAGTTCTTACCAACCACTTGTCTAGCCCCAGTTTCCATATGACCACCAGATAAGGGATGGGGGACCCTGTCAAAGGCTTTCTCCAATATATCTGTGTCTCTTTGTCTGTGTATGTCCCCAACCACTGCTTGACAATCCAGTGTTGGTGTATTTATGACCCAGGACATAGCAGTTTAGCAAAGATAGACTGATAGAATAAGTCCTAGACTTAAAGAAATTCAACTACAATTTTTCAAGGTGGTGCCCTAGCATGGCCACAGTCTAATGACTGAAACAAGTAAAAGATATGGAATTAGGAATTTAGCTAACCGTTTTTTCTTAACATTTTTGGTTCTGAATCACCCCACCACCGCCACCATCACAATTCCTTTTGCACTGTCAGTTATCTCCCCCCCCCACCACCTCTTCTCCAACATTAAATGATGATGATGATGATGATGATGATGATGATGAAGAATGTTATCTGAAATTGCTTCAATGTCTGGGTCAGAAGTCATGGCTTTTATTCCAAGATTGCAGACTTTGTTCAACTATCTTTGATATTTTGATTGGATCAAATCCATTTGCAGAAATAGGTTGATCCAAAAACCAATATCAAACTGAAATGTTAATTTTTGAAATGGTTTTTACAATGTTTAATGTTTATATAATTAGCCAGCATCAAATATCAGTTTGTAGGATCTTGGAATCATTTGAATATCGGTCCATTTTATGATTTTCTGCTAGTTTGACCTTCTAATAATAGACTTCTTTGAGTGTTTTATCTTTTACTGTTTTTTACTAAAAGACTTTTATGAAATTTGTACCCACAAAAGTTGACATTAAAACAACATCAATGATGATGATGATGATTGACAACGAGGTCAAAGTCCACATTCCAAAATACAAAACGGTGTGGAGAGAATGAAGGAACAGGTTCATGGTGTTCTAAGTTTTTACCTCTTTGGTTTAGTTTGGAGTAAAACAGAGGTGCCAAGTTTGTTAAAGCGGAGCAAGACAAAAATGGTGAAGTTACAGAACTGTTACAAACTGTTGCGACAGATTGGAGTTAATAAAGATAATATAATAATCTGTGATAGAATTTAAACATCTTTATCACTCAACGATTTAGTTTAACTGGTAGACCATATTAAGAGAGGAAAAGTTGATGGCATTTAGTTGGAAAATGATTATTTTTCCCAATTGCTCATTCAATAATAAATGTCAATAAAAATCCATTCCAAGAACAGAATGGTAGTTCTCTAGAGACAAATGGTTTTGTTTAAAAAATAAAACCAAAATGCTTACATAACAAAGATCAGTGAAGTGAGACAGCTCTAGAGTATTTTCCAAGAGACTAATTTAAAAATGGTAATTTCATCAAACTAACCACATCATCGTCAATAGATGACTGACGAGATACAGAAGCAAAAGCCAGCAGATAATTCATTCCCTGGTGCTGGAGATAAATCCTAAGTTATCTACCGATTCCTCACAAGTGCTGTTGCTGCTGCTGCTATGATAATATTTGTAGACTGCAGAATTGGAGAAGATTCCGTGTCACATCGACACAAAATTAATAAAACATTGCAAAGAAAACTCTTTAATATTTGAATAATGTTGAGTAAGAGTTTACGGAATATTATCTCGAATTCATAATGATTTCCTAATCTGGCGCAAGGCCATAAATTTGTAGATCTGTATAAGTAATTGAATTGGCCTCTTGCATATTTCATTGACCACAAATAGGATTTGGATTCAGGATGTCAAGAGATGTCAGTTAAATACCACAAGGCATTTAGAACAGCACCCTACCCCACTCAGCCTTATGCAATCTCTACAGTCATCCCCTTCACCTCCCTAACTTCCCTCCAATGGACATCTCTCATCAACCACCTCCACCCTCAGCCCATCCATGCATCCCTCACTCCCTCCATACACTCCTGCAGCCTCTGCTACCTTCACTCTGTGTTCTGTCCCCCCTCACCTATATTCACCTTTCTTGTACCTTCGCAGTCCACACTGACATCTCATCACCAACATTTTTCTCTTCCCAGCTCCACCCCAATCACCCCCCCACCATCCACCCTTTCTTCTAAACCTTGACTAGTAACACAGCTCTCTTGTACAGCAAGAAACCCCGTCCTGGCTTCTTCTTTCATGCTTTACCCTCTCATCCTGCTGTATGAAGCCACATCACTCTCTGCCGTAGCCTCGATCAGTTGAAGCTTAATCTCAGTCTTGCAAGCTTCATGGCAACCTCAGTGTTGGCGCCATGAAGAAAGGCACCCATTACACACTGTAAAATGTCTGGTATTAAGAAGGGGCATCCAGCTGTAAAAACCCTGCCAAAACAGACAGTGAAGCCTGATGCAGTATTCTGCTTGGCCAGTCCCCAGTCAAACTGTCCAACCCTTGCCAGCATGGAAAGCAGATGTATGATGATGATGATAATGAAGATCACACACACACACATTTGTGTGTGTGTGTGTATATCATCATCATCAACGTTTAAAGTCTGTTTTCCATGCTGGCATGGGTTGGACGGTTTGACTGAGGACTGGCAAGCAAGGAGGCTGCACCAAGCTCCAATCTGATCTGGCAGTGTTTCTACAGCTGGATGCCCTTCTTAATACCAACCACTCTGAGTGTAGTGGGTGCTTTTTACATGCTACTGACACGGGTACCACTCAGGTGGTACTGGCATCAGCCACACTCAAATGGTGCTTTTTACATGCCATCGGCATGGGTCCTGTGCATGTGTGTGTGTGTATATATATATATATATATATATATATATATATATTTATTTGTGTGTGTGTGTATATATATATTTATTTGTGTGTGTATATATATATATTTATTTGTGTATGTGTATATATATGTGTGTGTATATATATATATGTGTGTGTGTGCATATATATATATTTATTTGTGTGTGTGTGTGTATATATATAGTGAGAATTTACAAAAAAACAAAAGACAAAGACGGGTGTGTAAGCAACAAACAGATGTATTAGTATATATATAAATATACATATATAAAACAGAAGCTCTATAATAGCCTGGATTATGAGTAGAAGCACTCCTTTACTGGATTCATTCAACATGCCATCGTAAACAGTTTCACAAGTTAAAACAGCCATTAGTTTATTAGCAAAATCAATGTCTGCAGAGATCTATCCACTGAAAAACTTGACAGTTCAATTCTTTAAGGATTGATATAGCTTACACTTGAGGTTGAACTTATTGATTTCTGCCACAATAATAGCTTTGGTTGTTTTGCTTAACAATTCAGACAATTTTTGTAGTTGCTTTTTCTTTGTTTTCTTCCTCTTTGAACTACGATATTAATACAAGTTCGTTTGTTTGTTGGTTATAAAAATTAGAAAATGTAACAAAAACTAACAACAGGCTTTGGGAAGATGTCAGTAATTATCTGTAAGGTCCCATAGCGTCTACATTACTATTTCGGCACTGTTACTAATAATCAGAACATTATAAACTAATATGGCCACTTCCAATATGGTTCTCTCTGTAAACTACCAAAACAGACAAAGGTGTCTTCAGATTATTTCAGTCATTGTTTCTTGACCAATTTTGCAATTCCTGAGGTAAAAGTTAAAATGTTTTGAAGTAAAAAAAAAAACAAAGGAACTTTGTAGTGAGACAAGTGAACAACAAATTAATTGTATGTTAATTCTGTAGGATTAATAGATAAATACAGTTCTATATAAGCCCTAAAATTCACTCCATAATTGCCCATGGGCATATGGCATAGTGGTTAAGAGAGTTCAATTATAATAATAATAACAATAATAATAATATCGAAAAATATCTTAGGAATGAGAACCCAGGTTCGAAATTTCCCCAAGGCACCTGACGAAGGCTGTAAAAGCACCCACTACACTCTCAGAGTGGTTGGTGTTAGGAAGGGCATCCAGCTGTAGAAATCTTGCCAGATCAGATAGGAGCCTGGTGCAGCCCACTGGCTTGCCACAACCCAGGAAGAGGAGTAAATGACGGAATAGTTGTCTGCAGCTAAAAAAGAAAATCTCTGCAATAATTAATATTAATTGCAATGAATCTTTTCTTTCAATGTTTTTCAAGAAAGAAGTTCATCAGCAGAGTAAGAAGTTCTTTTGTTTTGTTTGGATATCAAGAATTTATAGCAAACTGTTCCAAGTGGATATATCACTAGAATTGCTACAATAATATTAACACAAGTTTGCCCTACAATGGTAATACCAGAAAATACAGAATATATACATACAATCATCATCATCATCATTGAATGCCAGTTTGTCATGCTGGAGAGAGAGAGAGAGAGAGAGAGAGAAAGAGAGAGAGAGAGAGAGAGAGGGAGAGAGAGAGAAAGAGAGAGAGAGAGGGGGGAGAGAGAGAGAGAAAGAGAGAGAGAGAGAGAGAGAGAGAGAGGTGCACCAGACTCCATTGTCTGCTTTGGTATGGTTTTCTTTCTTTGGCTGGATGCCCTTCCTAACACCAACCACTTTACAAAGTGTGGACTGGGTGTTTTTTATGTGGCACCAGCACCAGCGAGGTCACCAATGACTGAGTCAGGATATGGTACTAAGAGAGGTGAAGGTATGGTAGCCAGACAGGAACAGGTGTCTTGCTGAGGAGATATATATGGCTTCCCTGGCTGGAGAGAGCGAGAGAGAGAGAGAGATAGAGAGAAAGAGAGAGAGAGAGAGGAACAGAAGGGTGGGGTAGGTAAAGTGGGGGGATGACATGGCTAGAGATGGGGATGGGAGGGACACAGAGTATGAGGCATACAGGTGTCTAGTAGGTCACTACTCTTTCACATGAATCCACTCCCACCAGCTAAGGAAGCATTTCATCTGGCAACAAGGATGTGATAGCTCCCTCTCTATAAAAAAAACCCATGGAGCCTCTCAGAAAATCACAGGGGTTGGGGGCATAGTCACTAGTGAATATCAGTTTGGGAGGAACTGAAGGAAACATCTAACGTCAAATACATTAAATACGTTTGTTGTAGCTAATATTTTTTAAGTCTTCAATCCCAAATACATTGTCTGTTTATAACTGATCTTTTGTTTCGTAATGAGTCTACAATTTCTAATGGATGAAGCATTACAACCAATATTCTCTCAGTGTTGCTGTATGTTCTCAGATAAATACACACAAATACAGCACTTAAAAGCAAGATGAAAACAGTGACAGGTATTCAATAGTCTGTAGTTAGAGAACATAAAACAGACACAGGGACATAAAGATCTCCATTAAAACTTCTCTAAACTATAATTTTTCAATGCACTAAAGTTTATATCATCATCAGTTACTGTTTGGTTGGATGGTTTAACAAGAGCTGGCAAGCTGGGAGGCCGCACCAGGCTCTAATTGTCTGTTCTGGCAATGTTTTTTTACAGCTGGATGCTCTTCCTGACACCAACCATTTTACAGAGTGTACTGGGTGCTTCTTACATGGCCTTGGGGCAAGTGCTTTTTATGTGGCACCAGAACACTGACAGGGTTACCAAATACCTTGCAAGGCAAAAACCCCTCAACTGGGAGGGAAAGAGCAGTATTGAGGGGGTGTGGCTGTATGTATGTATGCATGAAACACAGTGAGAATCAGACAGACAGGAATAGATCTAAGTATTAGGAAACCATCGACTGTAACAAAGAACCATATTAGAAAGTAAGCTTAGGTAAACACGGGCCTTCCAAGATTTTGATGTGTGGATAAAATACAGAAGGGGTGAGTGTCTTGGTGAATCATTTTGCAACTTATTGACCATTCCTCAGAGAGATTCCTAGTCAAAAACATAAAACATTCACCTGCTATATAAAGCAGGAAGCTACCAAGTTATTGATGAGGAGGATGAATTAATTTCGATGTTTGTGTTTTAAATAATTTGTCACAAAGTAAACTACACACACACTGAATTTGAAATGCTGAAATAAACTGAAATATTTAAAAACTACTTTGCTTGGAAACAGATAAGGGTTGGTGACAGGAAGGGCAAAAGTACTGGATAGAAAACAAACTAGAATATTAGATACAAGTGGTTGGAATCAAAGAATATTCTAGAATCTACGAAACCTGCCAAATCGCTTGGTGTTGGAGGTGTCTTTTTCCATTAATAATAATAATAATAATGATAATAAAGATAAATGCCCTGATGTCGATCCAGGCAGTGTCTCTCATGGCTTCTGCTCTTAATTGATTGGAAGTGTTATCATGTACATTGTTTTGTCTTGGTATAAAAGATGGCCTACAGCAAATATTCTGCTTAATACCACAGGTTTGCTTGTCAGTTGTTTGACCTTAACCAGTTGAGCATGTCACTTAGTGGAGCACCGATTAATGTTTCTGTGAAGAAGACTGTGGTACTAAAATGGCAAATCAATAATTCATGGCTCATAACTGTATATTCTATGGTCAATATACCATTGTTTTCAATGTTGCTACCTAATTCTATATTACAGCAACAACAGAAGAATAGGTAATAACGTTTCCCTCTTTTTTTTTTTTGTTTTTTGTTCTTCTAATGTTAGCAGAATTAATTGTCTCAATGCTTTCCTTCAGTTAACATTTGATTTTTCCTTTTAGCATTAGTTTGGATGAAGACTTATTTCGAGCAGGATTTCACAGCTGGACGCTCTTCCTGTTGGCAACCTTAGTTTTCAAATAAAGAATTTCCTTGTTTGGTAAGTTTTTGAACATAGACTGACCAAGCAGAAGGTCAGTCAACAAGGAATATCTACATCAGCACTACTTCTCTAAAGCGGAAAACTGATGAACATTCACTCACACACACACACATATATAAACACATGCGCATGCTCATGCACACACTAATGCATGCATACTCTTTTACTCTTTTACTTGTTTCAGTTATTTGACTGCGACCATGCTGGAGCACCGCCTTTAGTCAAGCAAATCTACCCCAGGACTTATTCTTTGGAAGCCTAGTACTTATTCTATCAGTCTCTTTTGCTGAAATGGTAAGTTACAGGGACGTAAACACACCAGCATCGGTTGTCAAGCGATGTTGGGGGGACAAACAGACACACAAACATATATACACACACACACACTCGACGACTGGCACCCATGCCAACGTCGTCTCCTTCATTGGACACGAAACTCAGCTTGCGAAGACTTATTGGTGAAAGCGAAATCGTGAAGGCACCTGTGCCCAGCGTCGCCTTTCTGGCACTTATGCCCGCGGCATGTGTAATGGACTTTCGAGCGAGATCATTGCCAATGCCCCTGGACTGGCTCTTGTGCGGGTGGCACATAAAATACACCATTTTGAGCGTGGCCGTTGCCAGTACCGCCTGACTGGCCTTTGTGCAGGTGACACGTAAATGCACCCACTACACTCTCAGAGTGGTTGGCGTTAGGAAGGGCATCCAGCTGTAGAAACTTTGCCAAATCAGATTGGAGCCTGGTGTAGCCATCTGGTTTCACCAGTCCTCAGTCAAATCGTCCAACCCATGCTAGCATGGAAAGCGGACATTAAACGACGATGATAATGATGATATATATATATATATATATATATATATACATATATACGACGGGCTTCTTTCAGTTTCCATCTACCAAATCCACTCAGAAGGCTTTGGTCGGCCTGTGGCTATAGAAGAAGACACTTGCCCAAGGTGTCATGCAGTGGGAATGAACCCAGAACCATGTGGTTGGTAAGCAAGCTACTTACTACACAGCCACTCTTGCACCTATGGACACACATTTAATGAACTTCTTGCAATTTCGGTGCACTGTATTGCTTAGCAAAGCACTGACTGGCTGAGCGCAACAACAGAAGATATTTCCTCAAGGTGTCACATAGTGGCACTGAACTGGAGACCATGGGAAAATTATTGTCTCTTTCATGGCATGCTACAGAAACAATCAATGGCAAGAACCATGGAGTTTTATATTTCTTGAAAAAAAAAAAAAAAGCAAAATAGTTCAACTCTTAATCATTGACCAAATATGAAACTAGAGACAAAATAGCATCAGATGTAGATGAGGACTTACTTTTGAAGGCAGTGGACATTGGTCAAGTAATAATGTGATGACTGCAGCCCCTAGTGGATCATCGAGAGGAATGGACTGTATGAGAGAAGTGACGACTACAAGCCAACCCTTTTCCCCCTCAGCAATCTTAGGTATGTATAACATTGACTGAGGAGGTTCTTGGTCACTGCAAAACAAAACAAAAAACAAAACAAAACATTAGTGTTAGTCTATCACATGGGAAATAAAAACTCAATGCCTGTTTCAGTGTATTTATATGAAGAATAAAGCCTTAGACCAGTGTTTCAGTGATAGTTTTGCTCCCCTCATACCTTTGGGGCCACCCTGGCACCTCACCACCACTGTTTTCATTCCTTTCCAGCACCTTCCAATCATTCTCACGTCCCTAAATGCGAGTAGCCACATAACCTTTACAAGAACCCGCTTTCCCCCGATCTCTTCTCTCATACTTTAACTCCCATCTAACGTGAGCATCCATCCCTGCCGTTCCCTGGGTTTTGTAGGTTTTGTAGACTGTAGCGCAGGCGGCAAGAAAAACAAAAGAAGCACCCAGCACAAGTTGTGAAGTGGTTGGTATTAGGAAAGGCATCGAGCCATAGAAACCATGCCAAAGCAACATTGGAGCATGCTGTAGTCCTTGGGCTCAGTGAATCCTATCAAATTGTCCAACCCATGCCAGCATGGAATGTGGACATTAAATGATGATTATGAAATTCCAAATTCTTTACATTCAAATTTAATCAAAACTTCAGAAATACAAGCATGAAGGAGTTAAATTTAGATAAATAGCTATAAATTACATTTTAGAGCGATGGCAATATCAAATTCAGAAACATTTCATAAAAATCATTTATATATTTCATCACAGAAAAAAAAAAATTCAGAATTTGAGCCAATTTGTGAATATAATTCATAAAATTGGTTCCATAAATTCTTTAAAAAAAACTTCTATTAAATATTTGTGCACAATTGAGAATTTATGAAATGTAAAATTATAGTAAATCTGAGCTGCTTCTTTCTAAGTATTTTATTATAAATCAACTTATTAGAAACCATTTCAAAGTTAATCTACAATATTATTCTGCAATGGTCTATATATGTAACACTTTAATTATGGAACAATATCAAAGTTCATTATTTACATTTGACGGATATTTGTCCTCATCTTGTTTGTTGTTAACACGTTTTGGCTGATATACCCTCCAGCCTTCATCAGGTGTCTTAGGCAAATTTGGAACCTGGGTTCTCACCCCTAAGGTATTTTTTCGATATTATCATTATTATTATTATTATTCAGGTCACTGCCTGGAATTGAACACGGAATCTTGGGGTTAGTAACTTGTGCACTTAACCACTATGCTATATGCCCGTAAATAATGTAAATAATGTACATAATTCCTCATCTCTTAAATATAGAACTGTAATAAAGTTATAATCTATTATACACACAACATTTATATTATTTATGATATAAATATATATATGCCAGTGCCACCTGACTAGCCCCATGCCGGTCGCACATAAAAAGCACCCACTACACTCTCAGAGTGGTTGGCATTAGGAAGGGCATCCAGCTGTAGAAATTTTGCCAGATCAGATTGGAGTCTGGTAAATCCTCCTGGCTTGCCAGCCCTCAATCAAACTGTCCAACCCATGCCAGCATGGAAAATGGACGTTAAACGATGACGATGATGATATGTATATGTGAAGCTACTGGCCTAGTGGTTAGGTGTTTTGCCTTCATGATTGTGAGATCATGGGTTCGATTTTGGGACCAGGTGGCACATTGTGTTCTTGAGTAAAACCCTTTGTCTCACTTTGCTCCAGTCCACTCAGCTGTAAAGGGGTCACTTTGCGATGGACTGACCTTTCGATCAGGAGGAATGTTGGCCTGCACAGTTAGCCAGTGGGGTGGCATCATTCGAAAACTAAAATGATACAAGGTGCATTGTGTACCCAGCGATGTGTTACAACACCCGACAGTCTTGTCGATCATGTGACGTGTGAGTGTGGATATCATTTCATTATCATCGTCACTTAACGTCCATGTTCTATGCTGCCATGGACTGGAAGCCCTGACAAGATCTGATGTGTCCAAGGACTGCACTAGGCTCCATTGTCTGTTCTGATATGGTTTCTATAGCTGGACACCCACCCTAACACCAACCAATTTACAGGGTGTTCTGGCTTTTTTCATAGCACCAGCACTTGTGAGGTCACCAACTCACTTGAAAGACTACGAACTCTTAAGTGGGTAACTTTATACTTGGAGATGAGGACCACGGGGGGGGGGGGGGAGAAACATGAGAGGAAATGACCAGAGCAGAACAGGTTTCTTGCTGTAGAGGAACTACACGATTACTTATATTTTAGAAGAGAGGGTAAGGGGGGGAGTTGATTGGGGATGGAGAGGGGAAGACTGGCCCCAGTACAGGTAGCACGTAAAAAACGCCATTTTGAGCGTGGCCGTTGCCAGTACCGTGTGACTGGCCCTCGTGCCAGTGGCACGTAAAAGCACACACTACACTCTCGGAGTGGTTGGCGTTAGGAAGGGCATCCAGCTGTAGAAACTCTGCCAGATCTGATTGGAGCCTGGTGCAGCCATCTGGTTCGCCAGTCCTCAGTCAAACCGTCCAACCCATGCTAGCATGGAAAGCAGACGTTAAACGATGATGATGATGATGATAAACAGCAATGATGTATATATATATATATATCATCATCATCATCATTGGTTAACATCCGCTTTCTATGCTGGCATGGGTTGGACGGTTTGACTGAGGACTGATGAGCCAGATGGCTGCACCAGGCTCCAATCCGATCTGGCAGAGTTTCTACAGCTAGAGTTTCCTAATGCCAACCACTATGATAGTGTAGTGGGTGTTTTTACGTGCCACCGGCACGAGGGTCAGTCAGGCGATACTGGCAACAGCCACACTCAAATGGTGTTTTTTAGGTGTCAGCAGCACTGGCAGCGACCTCGCT
The DNA here is from genome assembly GCF_046866305.1 of Octopus bimaculoides. Taxonomy (NCBI): domain Eukaryota; kingdom Metazoa; phylum Mollusca; class Cephalopoda; order Octopoda; family Octopodidae; genus Octopus; species Octopus bimaculoides. The sequence goes on along the minus strand of NC_142928.1, from coordinate 5,466,815 downwards.
TGAATGTTGCTTTTCACGTGCCACTGGCACAAGTGCCAGTAAAGTGAAGCTGGTAATGATCATGCTCAAATGGTGTTTTCCACATACCACCGGCACAAGTGCCAGTAAGGCGACACTGGTAACGATCACGCTCGGATGGTGCTCTTAGCGCTCCACCAGCATGGATGCCAGTCAGGCGGTGCTGTCATTGAATTCGATTCCGATTTCACTTGGCTCAACAGGTCTTTGCAAGCAGAGTTTAGTGTCCAATGAACGAAAGGTACGCATAAGTGGGCTGGTTACACCCCTGGCATAGGCCACGGGTTATGGTCTCACATGGCTTGCAGGGTCGAATGAATTAACCCCTGTAGTTGTTATTTTGAAAGCCTGGTACTTATTCTATCAATCACTTTTGCCAAACCACTAAGTCACAGGGGACATAAACACACCAACATCAAATTTCCAGACAAGGTAATAGAAACACACATACACTCCTATGCACATCCACAACTACAAATATACTTCCCCCTTTATTCACTACATTCATCACCAGCCCCATCTTTAACCCCTTTTAATACTCTTACAAATTTATCCACCCACTCACCCACCATTTCCAATCCCCTGTCCTTCACCGTGAATATAGTACAATTTCAGTTATGTTGAGCAAGCCACATATTTCAGTATCAACAGCTTGCTATAAACTCCAAGCAGTACCTGTCTCCCAGTCTGTAATTATTGCTGTTGTTATCTATAAAAGACCAATGCAGTTTGTTTTTATGTGCGACAATAAAATCTTCTGTTGAATGTTTGTGGGTGACATTCAGTCACTTCTTCACGCAGCCCAAGAAACATATTTTCATTCATCAACTCAACCTGCCACCACCACAAACCTGACCAACAAACACTCAAGTGACAACAGTGCCATAAAAAACCCCACTCAGTACACTCTGTGAAAAAGTTTGTACAGGTTTGGGGCAGAGAAGACGGATGGTTTTAAAATGGCTATTCCTCAGCCCCAGGTGGAGGGACATATGTCCGACATGTACCATTTGGTCCATGGTGTCTTAGCATTTTTTTTTTGTTTTTCAGGTGAAGCCATGGTGCTGTGGACGATAGAGTATTGTGTGTTTGCCGACGACAGTTGTGTAAAGAATAATGAGTCTGTCACAACAGTTCAGCGTGAGTTTCGGTGCCACTTAAACATTCACCGAAATCAGGCTGTTCCCACCCATAACACAATCTTATGTTGGGTGAATGCACTTTGTAAACGAAGTACACTAATGAATAGGAGACCGGTGGGGGCGGTCGACAGAGCAATGCTGGAGAGAGTGGAGGTCAATTTCCAAGAACACCTTCAGAAATGCATCAAGGTAGTGCCCCAGCATGGCCACAGTCAAATGACTGAAACAAGTAAAAGAAAAATGAAAACGGACATCACATGATGGATGTTGCTTTCCACATTTGATTTTGACAAATGCTAATTGAATATGAACACATCGATGTCAATAAAATTTGTTTGCAGCTAAAATTAATGATTTTTGTGAATTTTTCAAAAACGTCCGTCCTCTCTGCCCCACCCTGTATTAAGGAAGGGTGCACAGACATGCTACGGCAGACATCGGAGCAAGACACAGTCCTCTGGCTTGTTGCATCCTGCTGCACTTTCTAACCCAAGTTAGATGGAAGACAGACATTGATTATTGATGAGGATTATGATAATGAGGCACAAATAAAATACATACACACACATACACACACACACACACATATATATATATATATATATATATATATATATATATATATATATATTGGAATTTGAAATCTGAAATCGAAATCGAACCAAATTCGACGACTGGCACCCATGCAAGTGGGTCAGCACGGAAAAGAGCAAATGGGTTAACATGGAAAGAGCAAGTGGGTCAACGAGAGAGAGAGCAAGTGGGTTAACATGGAAAAAGCAAGTGGGTCAACATGGAAAGAGCAGGTGGGTTAACACGGGAAAGAGCAGGTTGGTCAACATGGACAGAGCAGGTGGGTTAACATGGAAAGAGCAAGTGGGTCAACATGGAAAGAGCAGGTGGGTCAACATGGAAAGAGCAGGTGGGTTAACATGGAAAGAGCAAGTGGGTCAACATGGAAAGAGCAAGTGGGTTAGCAAGAGAGAAAGAGAGAGAGAGAGAGAGAGAGAGAGAGAGCAAGTGGATTAACATGGAAAGAGCAAGTGGGTCAACATGGAAAGAGCAAGTGGGTCAACATGGAAAGAGCAGGTGGGTTAACATGGAAAGAGCAAATGGGTCAACATGGGAAGAGCAAGTGGGTCAACATGGAAAGAGCTAGTGGGTTAACATGGAAAGAGCAAGTGGGACAACATGGAAAGAGCAGGTGGGTTAACATGGAAAGAGCAAGTGGGTTAACATGGAAAGAGCAAGTGGGTTAATATGGAAAGAGCAAGTGAATTAACATGGAAAGAGCAAGTGGGTTAACATGGAAAGAGCAAGTGGGTCAACATGGAAAGAGCAAGTGGGTTAGCATGGAAAGAGCAAGTGGGTTAGCATGGCAACAAGATGTGGTTGAGCATAGAAACAGCATATGGGGTAACATTTAGACAAGAACGTAAATAACAAAAATGGTAATGCAGCTGACATTGAAACAGTAAATGGGTTAACATCAATGCATTTAACAATAAAACAGTAACAGAGTTAACGTTGAAACAGTTACACAGTTAACATCAAAACAAAAGTGGGTTAACATAATAAAATTGAGTGGATGAACATTGAAACAGTGACTGGGCTAGTATCAAACAGCAATACAGGTATCATTAAAAAAGTGGTGCAGTTAATACTGAAACAGTGACTGGGATAACATGGAAACAATGGCTGGGATAACTTGAAAATGACGACTAGGATAATTTTGAAACTGCAACTGGGATAACTTCAAAATGACAACTAGGGTAGCTTTGAAATGACAACTGAGATAATTTCAAAACAATGATGATTAACTTTGAAATGAAGACTGGGGTAACTTCCAAACAAGAACTGGCAAAAGTTCAAAATGACAACTGGGCAAACTTCAAAATGCTGACTGGGGTAACTTCTTCCAAAACAATGAATGACATAACATGGAAATGACGACCGGGATATGAAAAAGACAACTGTGATAAAATGGAAACATTAAAAGGAGAAATCGCTTTAGATCATAACATCAACAAAACTAACATGAAAGCAATAATAGATCTAACGTCAATAAAACAGTGACACACTTAAAACAAGTCATTGATTCAGTGAAGACTGAAATAGTGAAGCAGTGAATAAGGAAAGAGTGACTGGATTAACATTAGAAAAGCAGCAGCTAACAATGAAACAATAGAACAACCTTTAAAATAGTGACTGGCTTAGAAAGAGAAGAGAATAGAGGCATAGAATCTGTTTCCAATGCTAAATGAAAATATTGAAATGAAGACAGCTTCAAAGTTAATGTAACAGTGACAGGGATAACAGGCAAAGAGTGAGAGGGATAACAGGCAAAGAGTGAGAGGGATAAAAGGCAAAGAGTGACAGGGATAAAAGGCAAAGAGTGACAGGGTTAAGATCGACAGTAAAAGACTGAAAATGCAAAGAGGTGCATATAAGAAGAGTGAAGCAGTTTGAGAGATTCAAATAGTTATTACTGAAGGAATAAAAGAGACAACACTGAAAGAGGGGCAGTGAACAGTGAAAGAGAGAAGAGCAGTCAACACTGAAAGAGAGAAGCAGTGAACACCAAAAGAAAGAAGGAAGTGAACACCGAAAGAAAGAAGGAAGTGAACACCGAAAGGGAGAAGTAGTCAACATTGAAAGAGTGAAGCTCTCATCACTGAAAGAGAAAAGCAGTAAACACTGAAAGGGAGAACCAGTGAACACTGAAAGAGAGAAGCAGTCAACACCGAAAGGGAAGAGATGTTAACACTGAAAAAGAGCAGTGAGCATTGAAAGAGAAGCGCAGTGAACACTGAAAGATACTAACAGTGAACAAAGACAAGATCAGTGAACACTGAAAGAAAAGAGTAGTGAACATTGAAAGAGAAGGGCAGTGAACACAAAGATAGCAGTCAACACTGAAAGAGAAGAGCAGTTAACACTGAAACATCAAAATAGTCAACACACAAACAGCAACGCAGTCAACATGGAAACAACAATCTATCGGAATCTGAAACAGTAACATGTTTAACATCAGAACAGCAATGTAGTTAACACTGTAACAGTATCGCAGTGAACAGTAACTGGGTTAACAGTGAATGAGCAATGCAGTTAACATCGAAACAAAAATGCAGTTAATAGTCAAAGAGCAACACAGTGACACAGTTATGGGCTGAAGTCAAAACAAAATATGATGAGGTTGGCCAAATAAGCTTTCAGGACACACATTCATTCAACTCACAAACGGCAATAGGGTTGGGGCTGATCTGAAATCACATTTATAACAGAAGAAACAGAAATTCTTCAACTCTAAAACTGTAAGTTGCAGGCATGGCTGTGTGGTTGAGAAGCTTGCTTCCCAACCATGTGGTTTTAGGTTCAGTTCCACTGTGTAGCATAGAACAAGTGTCTTCTACAATAGCCCAAGACTTATCAATGCTTTTTGAGTTGAATTTAGAAACTGAAAGCAGTATGTCATATATATACACACACACATACACACACACACACACACACACACACACACACACACACACACACACACATATATACATAAGCCGGCATGGGTTGGACGGTTCGACTGGGGTCTGGGAAACCAAGAGGCTGCACCAGGCTCCTGTCTGATCTGGCAGTGTTTCTACAGCTGGATGCCCTTCCTAATGTCAACTATTCCAAAAGTGTAGTGGGTGCTTTTTACATGCTACCGGCATAGGGGCCAGAGGGGCTGGCATCGGCCACAATTGGATGGTGTTTTTTACGTGTCATTATGGCTAAGTGTCGTAAGTCCAAAATGTTGCTTTTTCAGAAAACAAAAATAGTTTCACCATTCCATAGCAAAACCGTTGTACTACAACTTTAACAATTTTTGATATCTTGGCATCTGAAGCAGCTGGAGATATGATAGTTTGACCAAAAGAACTGGCTATTGTAAGCAAAAATATTTTTAAAAAAAACGCATTTGGCCAACAAGCTTTTTCTAATCAGTCGCCATGCTTGACCACTAAATCCACAAGTTTTTTTTTCTTTCTCTCTGTTTATTTCCTCTTATTCCTTTCTGTTGAAAGAGCATAGGTTCGAAATGTAAAAGACTTTTTCACTTTTCCCAAGTATCAAACTAATACACCTGCTTGTGGTTCATACACCTGTCTTCGTCTTTTGCTTCTCTACAAATTTCAACTACATATAAGCTAGACAGATATAGGGTATAAAATACATGGGTGTGATTGAGTGTATGTTTGTGTGTGTCCCTATTTTGACCTGAAGTGACAATTGTAAACGAGTTGTTCATTTAAAGGGTTGCGTATAAAAAAACATGTCTACCCTCATTTAATGCCTGATTCATTCATGCATGGAAAAGTGGACATTCAAAACGATGATAGAACCGAATGAGGTGTTAATGCATGTAGAAGAACAGATCACCGACACAGATCCAGGAATGTAATTAAGTGTAATTAGGGATAATTCTAGGCTTACAAAAGAAATGATGATGATCAATCATAGAAATGGATGAGAAGAGATAGAAATGTTAATCCATACGAATAATAGAGAGATAAGAGATCCTTGATGATGATAGTGATGATGATGGTGGAAATGATAATGGTTATGATGATGATGATGAAGGTGGTGATGGTCATGATGAGGGTGATGGTTGTGATGATGACAGTTCAGGCTTTGTCTGGACGTAATCACTAAACTGATAACTAAATTAGAAAGATTAGCCAGACAGTCAATATGTTGGGTCTTTCAATTATCCTCATTGAGAAGTTTTTAACGACCAGCTGGAAATTACAACACTTCCAAATGTAAGGCTTATGAATTCATATTGTTTTGAATTAATTTTGTTTTTTATTTTGCAGCTTTGAGATGTTGATGATGTGATTGTTTATTTTTAGGATGACATTGTAAGGTAGGTGTGAGAGGCCAGATCTGACCACTTTGAACATAAAACGGGTAGAGTATTTGGGCTGGAAAGGGTCGGTTTAAATATTAAAGGGTTAAGATGTGAAATCTCCAAAATACAACATCTGGTACAGCCTACCCTACAATGAGCAACAACAATAGAAACGGGTCCTCTCTCAACCAAGAGGTCTTGCAAGTTACTTGCTGACCCCACTGGTACCAATACCACGTCAAAAGCACCTCTGCTATTGCCACATGAAAAGCACCCATACTGTGAAGTATATATCAGCATCAGAAGCAGGATTAATCTTGGGAGTTAATATTTATCCCCACTGAAAAACATATTTGTTCTGTTACAACACGCTATCTCGTGGTATATACTACAGTATAGTTTGTTCCAACAGAACATCTACATTTAAGTCATCATCATCATTTAATGTCTGTTTTCCATACTGGCGTGGGCTGGATGGTTTGACAGGAGATGGCGAGGCAAGAGCCTGCACCAGGCTTCACTGTCTGTTTTGGCAGGGTTTTTACAGCTGGATGCCCTTTCTAATACCAACCACCTTACAGAGTGGACTAAAGTGGAGATAAATGTTACCTCTGTAAAGTAGTTGGAGCTTGGTGTGGTTCTCTGGCAAGCCATCTCTTGTCAACCCATCCAACCCATGCTAGCATGGAAAATGAATGTTAAATGATGATGATGATGATGATGATGATGGTGAGCAGTCTGATGTATGAACCAGAAAAGGTGATTTTGAAGGTCCTTTTTCACAGTCCCTGACTCAGCTTCACTGTAAAACTGTGAGAGGGAACGGAGAAGCCATCTTGGGTAATTGAATATATGAAGAACTACAAGCTTCAGATAGCGATTGTTGGTGCCAGAGAATTTGCAGACAAATATATCAGAAAATTCAGTCTTATTTTAGGAGAAGCCAATCAACATCAAGGTATGATTTTTAACCGTTCTTTACCAGAACTCTGTGGAAACATCCAGGTTTTGTTTCAGTTCATCTTTAAAATAACGAAGAATAATTTCATAATTGCAATTATTAAGCTGGTGCTGAGAACATAAAATAAGGCAAAATTTTGATAGGTTTTTAATTTAGATCATTTTAACCCTTTTGTTACCACTACACTCTTGGAGTAGTTGGCACTAGGAAGGACATCCAGCTGTAGAAACATTGCCAGATCAGATTGGAGCCTGGTGCAGCCATCTGGCTTGCCAGCCCTCAGTCAAACTATCCAACCCATGCCAGTATGGAAAGCAGGCATTAAACGACGATGATGATAATGATGATGTTAAACACAAATAGATTTTGGAATGGTTTTGATTTACTGTCAGGTGACTTTTGGCCAACCCTGTATGGAAGAGGAGAAGACAAAGGAATAAACGATTATCTTATAAACTTCATTAGCTTACAGCTGTTTCCACTATAAGATGTGGTGGATGCATAGTTGAGTGCGTAACATCTTACAGTTTCATCAGAGCCTCAAACATGATGTGTAATGTATATACATATATATATTGCAGTGGCACATAAATAGCACCATTTGAGCATGATCGTTACCAGCATCGCCTTACTGGCACTTGTGCTGGTGGCACGTGAAAAAACATTTGAGCGTGGCCGTTGCCAGTACCGCCTGACTGGCCTTCGTGCGGGTGACACGTAAAAGCACCCACTACACTCTCGGAGTGGTTGGCGTTAGGAAGGGCATCCAGCAGTAGAAACTCTGCCAGATCATATTGGAGCCTGGTGCAGCCATCTGGTTCACCAGTCCTCAGTCAAATCGTCCAACCCATACCAGCATGGAAAGCGGACGTTAAATGATGATGATTGTTAATGTTTGTTTTTCTGTTCAGTTATAATAAAAACAATTTTACATTAATTTGATGGGTTCCTCTATGCTTTTCTAGAATACAAGCTTATCATTCTTAAACAAGAATATTATTGACAGTAACTTTGAAGTTTCAGTCACCTTGGACAAGTGTCTTCTACTATAGCTCAGGCTGATCAGAGCCTTGCGAGTGGATTTGGTAGATGGAAACTGAAAGAAGCCAGTTGTGTGTGTGTGTGTATTTGTGTCTGTGTTTGTTCCCCACCACACCACCACCCATCGCTTGACAACCAATGCTGGAGTGTTTACGTCCCTGTAACTTAACAGTTTAGCAAAAGAGACCGATAGAATAAGTACTAGGCTTACAAAGAATAAGTCCTGGGGGTCGATTTGCTTGACTAAAAGGCAGTGCTCCAGCATGGCCACAGTCAAATGACTGAAACGCGTAAAAGAATAAAAGAATATATAACTGATGGGCTTCTTTCAGTTTCCATCTGCTAAGTCGACTCACAAAGCTGTGGTCAGCCCAAGGCTGTAGCAGAAGACACCCAAGGTGCAGTGGGACTGAACCCAGAACCACATGGTTGGAAAACAAGCCTCTTAACTACACAGCCGAATGTTGAGACATTTGAAGAGAAAGCGGAAACAAGATATTAAATGATGTTGACAGACAGACAGACATCGGATGGAGAAAAAAAATGTGAAAGACTGGTAAATCTCTTTGAAATCTGGTTTGAACAGTAAATCTATAGAAACAGAAAAGATAGCAGAATCTAATAACAGATGTTTATGGTATCGATTAAACATTTAGATAATATTAGTAGTGGTGGTGGTGATAATGTTTCAGTAATAGATTAAGATGGGGAGTGGGGTTGATGAGAGTATAGAGAGAAGGGGGAAGCTGATGGAGAGCAGAAAGATGGAACATAGGGAGAAAGAGAGAGGGAGCAGAGCAGGGGAGAGAGAGAGAGCTGAGGCTTAGGGCTATGAACGCATGCACCATCTCTCATACATACATGCACAAACTAACATATCATGGGCTTCTTTCAGTTTCCATCAACCTACTCCACTCACAAGGCTTTAGGTCCAGAGCATTTGCCCAATGTATCACACAATGGGACTGAACCGAAGGCCATGGGGCTGGGAAGCAAACATCTTAACCATCCCTGAGATAATCCCAACGGTTTGGCAGTGAAGGGGAAAGATTATTACAAAGACTCTCATAAAAAAGGCAACAACACTAATTACAGCTAATTACAATCATTAGTGAGGTGTTACTTTCTTTTTTAATATTTGATGAAGTATTGTTTTAAAGAGGTTTCTGGAAGTTTAAGAGAGTTGGTTTTGTCTATTCCCATCCTCATTGCTGAGGATCAGGGACCATGACCACATACACCATCACTCTCCAAATGATTCCTGCCACTGACCAAGTCTTTTAGTCCATTCCAGTGTTTTCTTCTCGGCCTCTTCTACCTTATTTCCCCCATTGACTCAACCTCTGATGATACGCCCAAAATACTGCAGCTTCTGATATTTGCCAAGAGTTCTCTTTCTGAGTCCTGACTCATTTGTTCAATGGAGAGTCCAGCTGATCCTCACTACTCTTCAGTAGCAAGTTATTTCAAACTAGTATACCCATGTCATCAAAAATGCCAACAGTTTCATTAATGATAGAAAATGGCACATCAACACAATGGAGAAAATCTTTGATAAATGTCAGCAATCTATCAAATATATGTATGTGTCCAGAAATGAAGCACTTAAAAGAATCAGATAACAAACAAACCCACAAGATAACAGACATCAGCACTATCAGATGACTCCATAGATACATCAAATAGTTTGTCACTATGTGACTTTCTTTTTATTCATGCTAGTCCTTTACTGAACAATAGTGTTTTCCTCACGTGGCTGATAAAATCTAGGTCTACAGGGTCAATATCAACATGTGATTTAGCAAATTCAATGGCTTTATCAAACAGCGATCTAGATATAGAGGGATAAAAGCTGATAATGTCAAACTGGGTAAATTTTGCCTTATTCTTCTTCTAAATGTTCTTAAACCAATTTATTACAGTGAAACTGTTTATTTCGTTGTTGGAGCCCAGTAATTTCTCTAATTTTGTTGTTAAATGTTTCTAAGTATTTTCTTAGCTATTTGCCCGATTTCAGATCTTGCTGGATTTAGCAATCAACAAGTAGGATTATCATGAAAACTAGGTTTATGGTCTTTTATAGTATTAAACGCCTCTCTCATAGTTAAGCATTCTAATCTATCATCAAAATGACTATGTTTAGTGAGAAATTAAGCCATCATTAATATCATAGTACCTCTCTCTGTTGGATTTCTTACATTTAGTGGAAATGGTGCCTTTTAGCAACTTGTCATATAAACCATTAGTAATTTCATATAAGTTATTAGTCTTATCAGAAAATACAAACTTCTTTTTAGAACTTTTTTACAGATTTTAATATCAGATTTCATTTTAGTTTGAAAGGAGTTACAGGACTTACGGAATCTGACTTTGGCAGTCATTTGCCTTCAGTTGTCTTGAACTCAGAACACTTACGAATGAAGCTTTATAGTTTAAACACCGTCAATCTTCCATCACAGCTATCTCTGGTGCCACAAGAATACCAATCAACCCTTTTAATACCAAACTACCTGAGACCATCTCTGGTTGCATGATACCAGCTTCCTGTTTTAAAGCTAAAATTCTTACATAAAAATCTCATCTTTTACATTTTTATCTTTTACTTGTTTCAGTCATTTGACCGCAGCCATGCTGGGGCACTGCCTTGAAAAGTTTTAGTCCGATGAATCAATCCCAGTACTTATTTTTTTAAGCCTGGTACTTATTCTATTGGTCTCTTTTGCTGAACTGCCAAGTTATGGGGATATCTTGTGGCAGGTTTGATTATTGTTGGTAGCCTTATTAAACTACAGATAAAGTGAGTATGTATTGATACATTAATACATATACGTATATATTCTTTTACTTGTTTCAGTCATTTTGATTGTGGCCATGCTGGAGCACCGCCTTTAGTTGAACAAATCAACCCTAGGACTTATTCTTTGTAAGCCTAGTACTTATTCTATCGGGCTATTTTGCCGAACTGCTGAGTCACGGGGACGTAAACACACCAATATCAGTTGTCAAGCGATGGTGGTGGGGACAGACATAGACACACAAATACATACACACACACACATATATATGATGGGCTTCTTTCAGTTTGAAAGAAGCTCAAATCTACTCACAAGGCTTTGGTCAGCCTGAGGTTATAGTAGAAGACACTTGCTCAAGGTGCCATGCAGTGGGACTGAACCCGAAACCATGTGGTTGGGAAGCA